>NC_143533.1:17902604-18117820 GCF_031878675.1 Megascapheus bottae | reverse complement strand
TCAGAACACAGAGGATACACTAACTGCAGGCAGCAAAGGTACTTTGGAGAAATGGGCATTTGAAGAGTTAAACCCCACCCTTTTGATCCTTCCCATTCTAATCCCCATCAATTCAAAGTTAAGCAGGACTTTACCTTTCCAATGCTATCACATGCATACATACTTGAATACAGGCATAGAAATTTGGCATTTTTATTTGGGTAACAAAGGGTGTCCAAATTATATTGAAAAATAAATCCTAGTGATCACTCCTGTAAAAAAAATTTAGCACTTTTCACACATGATTTATGCAAAAGAGAAGAAAATACACATTTTATAATATCTTCAATTTTTTATTCCCTACCATTGACATGTCTTGCATTTTCTTTTCATTTTCTACAATTTCCAACTGATACCTGAATTTAATACTGTTTTTAATCTGCTAAAGACATTCACTGCTCTCCTAAATCTAAGGATTATATAGTTTTAGTATAAATATATATCACATATTTTCGTAAAATTTGACAAAACTGAGTAGGCATGCCTTGTCTGAAGTCCATGCTCCTTCCAATGTTTATAAAATCTGATTTAGTGCTCAGAGCTCTTGGTAGGCACCACTCTTCTCTTACAGTCTTCCTTTCGAACTGCCACTCCACTTCTGGACATAAGAAGCAATAGGAAAACCAAAGAATTACTTTCATCTCAGTTCTTCCTTTTGACACTATAATATGAACGTTAAAAAAAATACATCTCAAACTCAATACATTCAAATGAGCTGAGTTCCTGTAAAGGTAGTCATCTTGGAAGGCCACTGCAATGTTAGTAACCAAATCCTTCGAAATGCTTTTGTGATTGCCTTCAAAGCCAGCTGTATACTTTCTACATAACTTGAAAATCAGGCTTCATTTCTAAGAACTACCCATTTGGTGCCAAATAATGGTAACCATCAAGCTGGGAAATAGGGTTTTTGTTTTTGTTTGAAATAATGTTTAATCATAAAGCTAATAGTCTGTGATTTAAATTAACTTTGAATGCAGTTCTAAAGAGCAAACCCAAGAGGCTCTGAGCAGTGGTAGGTTGCTAGCATTAGAAAACAACCTTCCAGCACGGTCGCTACATAGGGTAACATTCATTAGCTGTCTATATTCTGGCATATTTGCTTAAAGTGACATTCTGAGAGTTAAAATTTATTCTTTCTAAAAGGAATTACTATTCTTTAAAAAAAGAATTTTACTCCTTTAAAGCATTACTGTCAAAATAAGTATTATGCATTTTGTTAGAAAGTAGTTCTCCTTACTTTACCAATAAAGACTACTTAAAAAAAAACAAAACATAACAAAACAAAACACAAACCTGAAAGCAAGTAACTAGCTTATGTGGTTCCGGGCTTTTTAATCATTAACTGAAGATAAAAGTAATTTCAAATTTCTAAGGTACTAGAAACACAAAACAAACAACCCCAAAAGTAATAAAAACACATCAAGAACCAAACTACAATTTCTGAGCTGCACTGTTTATTTTGCTGCTTGAAACCTAAGTGACAGTATGCCACTGTAATTATGGGGTTTCATCTAAACCTTTACTACACTGCAGGTACAGAAATATACGGACACATTTTTTGGAGAATTGACATTTTGCAAAATGCAGCAAACATTTTCATTTACACATGAGAAAAGGAAGTGTTCAAAAGGGTATGCATTTCAAGTTATTGCAGGTTATTTGTGAGAGAATTTCTGCAGGTAAAACATGTTTAAATTTAACCAACAGTAGCGTGTCAGTGTATTTAAAATCATGACAAACATCTTCTCTCTGGTCATGTTGCCCATGACAAATTACTATGATGTTGTGTGTTTTGGGCAAGATGTCAGTACAGCATAAATCCCATGGTATTTTGGTTTTCTTCTGGAGATTAAAGCTGTTTTTCTTGGGATAAATGCAGCAGCAAAACACAAACCAGTTGATCAAAAAAGCACTTCTGCCATAACTCCAACAATTTTCAGGACACATCAACCGACAGTAGTTTTGCCTTTCCCAGTTCTTTTAAGGATTACATCTCTGCACTGTTGTCTTAAGCATGTCTGTAAAAGCATGTTCTCTGTTAAGCCAGTTTACTGACTACAGCCTGGTTGAGGGAATTTAGTTGGTTGGTCCATTTATCTAGTGCAGTATAACGTGCACCACCTCTCTTCTGATGATCCAGTTCAAGGAGTTGGTTGACTTGATCAATTCGGCCATGAATAGTGCTGGAAATAAACAAAGATACATTTTCACAAAGCATGACTCCTGACCATTTCATAAAATATTCACATGATCAGCAAATGCAGAAAACCCGCTGCTTACATTAAATAAGTGAGTTTAGAGTGAGTCAGAGTGTTTATTAGCTTCTTCAAACTGGCAGGAAACCAGACATCATCTTCCTCTTACCAGTTGCACTGAAAGGATCTTTTTTTTTGCCAGTCCTGGGCTTGAGCTCAGGGTCTGAGCACTATCCCTGGACTTTTCTCAAGGCTAGAGCTCTACCACTTGAGCCTCAGCACCACTTCCAGCTTTTTTCTATGTTTGTGGTACCGAGGAATCGAACCTGGGTCTTCGTGCATGCTAGGCAAGCACTCTACCACTAGGCCAAACTCCTGGCCCTTGAAAGGATCTTTTGATACACATAATTGCTTAATCAAGGACAAATGTATCAGTGAAGCTTTCAGTAATGTACTACTTTTTTTTTTTTTTTTTCCTGTTCTTGACTTTCTCAAGGCTAGAGCTCTACCACTTGAGCCTCAGTACCACCTGGGTCATCGTACATACTAGGCAAGCACTCTACTTTTAAGGTAAAAAATCATTTCAAAACTTTTTTTTCCCCCAGTATTGGGGCTTGAGCCAAGGAACTGAACCAAGGGCTTGGCTTCACACCCTCAAAACTGATTTGGGGCTGGGAGTTTGGCCTAGTGGTAGAGTGCTCCTCTAACATGCACAAAGACACAGGTTCGATTCCTTGGTACTGCATACCTAGAAAAAGCCAGAAGTGGTGCTGTGGCTCAAGTGGCAGAGTTCTAGTCTTGAGAAAGCCCAAGGACAGTGCTCAGGCCCTGAGCTCAAGCCCAGCACTAGCAAAAAAGAAAACAAAACAAATTACTATTTAGTAATTATTATTTCACTGTACAGGTCACATATGAAATGAAAAATCTTTCTGAAAAGACATTGAACTTTATGAGATCATTTGTTTACAATATCAATTAATCACAAATGTCCACACAAAGCCTGGCACTGGTGACTCACATCTATAATCCTAGCTACTCAGGACGTCTGTGAACTAAAGTTCATAGCTAGCCTGGACAGGAAAGTCCACGAGAGTCTTATCTCCAATTTACTACCAGAAGACTGGAAGAGGAGCTGTGGCTCAAGTGGTAAAGCACTAGCCTTGAGCAAAAAAGCTCAGGGGCTGAGCCTATACCTTGAGTTCAAGCTCCATAAGCCACTAAAATAAAAACAAAACAAAATAACCCATATGTACAAATAACTCTTCTAATACAAAGTCATGCCCACAGAACAGCCCTTGTGAAAAATCAATTCAACTTTATTCAAAATGTATGTTCCCAAACATCCTGTGATTTAAGAAGTTAGAGTACTCACTTATCCAATATGCACTGCACCAGCAAGCTTTCCACATCAGCTACATCTATGTTCAACTCCTAAGGAAAAAGATTCATTAACATTTTGAAAGTCTTCAACATTTATTTTTAACACTTGATCTTTCCCTCAGCCCCCCATACTAGTGGGTGGTTGAACCTTGTGCCCAGGCATGCTAGGCATGCGCTTGCCTAGGGAGCTAACTCCTAGGTATAAAGAGAGGTGGGTTTTTTTTTTTTTAATTCATAATTGTTTGAAATACTATCTAAAACAAAGGTCTGATAAAGATCAGACGATGAAGATCAAACTCAGGAACTTGCACATGTTATGCTAGGCAAGTATTCTACTGCTGACATACACAGTCAGAACCTTGCACTTAGCATTGTTTGATTTTTTTTTTTTTTTGGTCATGGGACTTACACTCTTGGGCCTAGGTGGTGTCCCTGAGCTCTTCAGCTCAAGGCTACTACCCTACCCCTTGAGCCAACTTTCTGGTGGTTAATTGGAGATAAGAGTCTCACAGACTTTAGTACTGGGGCTGGTTTTGAACCATGATCCTCAGATCTTAGCCTCTTGACTAGCTAGGATTACAGGCATGAGCTACTGTGCCTCGCTAATTTTTATTTATTTATTTTTTGGTGCCAGTCCTGGTGATTGATTGCTCGAGACTGGTGTTCTACCACTTAAGCCATAGATCTACTTGTTTTTTTTGTGTGTTTGTGTGATTTATTTGAGTCTCATGGATTTTCTTGCCCAGGCTGGCTTCAAACCATAATGCTCAGATCTCAGGCTCGTAAGTTGCTAGCATTACAGGTATGAGACACTGGCACACAGCTTCTTTTTCTTCTGTGTTTCTTTCTTTCTTTCGTTTTTTTATTTGTGGGTCACGGGGCTTGAAGTCTGGGCCTGGGCACTGTCCTTGAGCTCTTCAGCAAGGCTATCTCCCTACCCCTGGGCATTGTCCCTGAGCTCCATAGCTCAAGGCTACTGCTCTACCCTTGAGCCAAGCCCCACTTCCTGTTTTCTAGAGGTTAATTGGAGATAAGAGTGCCCTGGCTGGCTTTGAACCTTGATTCTCAGATCTTAGCCTCCTGAGTAGCTAGGATTACTGCACCTGGCTTTTTTTTTTTTTTCCCCCTGTCTTAGGGCTTGAACATAGAGCCTGGGTGCTGTCCCTGAGCCTTCGTGCTTAAGGCTACCACACTCTGCCATTTCAGCCATAGCACCACTTCCAGCTCGCCCCTTCCTTCCTTCCTTTTCTCTTTTCTTTCTCTCTCTCCTTCCTCCCTCCCTTTCTTTTTTGTCAGTTATGGGGCTTGAATTCTAGGCCTGGGCACTGTCCCTGAGCTCTTCAGCTCAAGGTTACACTCTACCATTTAAGCCACAGTGCCACTTCTGGTTTTCTGGGGGTTAACTGGCAATAAGTCTCACAGACATTAGTGTCCCGGCTGGATCTGAACAATGATCCTCAGATCTCGGCCTTCTGAGTAGCTAGGATTACAGGCATGAGCTACTGTGCTAGCTACTTCCAGCTTTTTCTAAGTAGTTAATTGGCAATAAGTCTCAGAGAATTTTTTGCCCTGGCTGTCTTTGAACTGTGATCCTCAGAGCTCAAATTCCTGAATAGCTAGTATACAAACAGTTGTAAGCCACTGAGGTCTGGCTCTCAGCTTTCTTTTGAAGTATATTCTTCCTACAATTTTATAGTGGTTTGGTTGAGTCTTCATCTATGATATATTTTACCCACTGTTGTTATAACTGAAGCTGGAGAAATCTAGAAATTTAGTAATTTTTTTGGATACATAGTTATAGATCTTTCCCCCAACTCAATATTATACCCATACCTAATAATAAAACATAAATTAAATTAAAAATATATATAGAAAACCTCCAATTTAAGAGTACTATATTCCTTTCCCAAAGCATGATATTTTTAAGTACAAATTATAAACATTATTAAAACCCATGAATACAAGTACCTTAGAAATAAAAGGAATATGAATTCTCGTGTAAGGCTTAATTAATTTTATGAGCACTTGTGTTCTGATGTTTCGCAAAAGCTCTGAAAGACAAAAACATATTTGTATATAATTGCTTGTGTATCTTCATGAATCATGTATTTCCTAAACCATTAATTCAGTATATGGTAGATCTAAAATACCTGGGTCCAATGGATATACTGTGTGAATCAGAGGCTTCCTCTCCCACAATGCTTGTCCCACCCCTGTTCTGCTCAAGTTGAAGCTCCACTACAATGGCCTCCCAGCCCTCTCAGAGCTAGTCCATGGCCTATCACACCCTTAACTGGGTCTCTGCAGTAAGTCTGACTAGGTAACAGTCAAGTTCTCTGCCCTGTGTTCTTCAAATCTATAGTACTTCATTTCACGTGTTTTTAAAAAAATTCCCTAATGTTTTCACATAGTTTTATTTTTTAATGTTTAAAATTGGACTGGAGTTCATGAACAATGCTTCTACATTTGTATACAACTATAAAGTACACTATCATTGAAGAATTTTCTTTTTACAGTACTGGGTCTGAACTAACGGTAATGGAGAAAGGCTTGCTTGCTCTATCCCTTTAGTCATGTCCTCAGCATTTTTCCCCCCAATTTGCATTATGCTGGGCATAAGGTCTCGAATTTATGCCCAGGCTGACCTGGATCTGGCTCATATTTATATTTCCCATGTACTTGAGATAGAAGGTGTATGTGTCACACGTACCTGTAAGTTAGGATAGGGACTGGCTAATTTTGAGTGAGATGTCCTAGAACTAGATTCTCCCAATATTTAACTCCCAAAGAGCTAGGATTACAGGCTTAAATGTTTTTTCTATTTTTTTTTTTGAGCAACACTGGGGTATGAACTCAGGGTCTTATGTTTTGAGGCAGGCACTCTACTACCTGAGCTACTTGAGTCATACTCCTAGTCTTTTTTTTTTTTGTCAGTCATGGGGCTTGAACTCTGGGCCTGAGTGCTGTCCTTGAGCTCTTCAGCTCAAGGCTAGTGCTCTACCACTTGAGCCACAGTACCACTTCCATCTTTTTCTGTATGTGTGGTACCAAGGAATTGAACCTGGGTCTTTGTGCATGCTAGGCAACCACTCTACCACTAGGCCAAACTCCCAGCCTCATTATGTAAGTTTATAATTATTTTTGCAGCAGAAATAAAATAAATGACTAAATAATTTAGTCATTAAAAAAAGGGACTATTGAAGGAAATAAGAGGTATTACTTCTGAACATTCTTTAAATTCTTCTTATGCATCTGTAATTTAGGTATTTAAATAAACTGTTCTAAAAAATCAAATCTCTAGAGAGCTCCATAATATGGTGATTGTACAAGTGGTCCCAAAACAAAGAGATGGTATTTTGTGTAAGTAAAAATCTCATTCACTTACAGTCATGGAGACTTGCAATGTGACTTTGTGTAGTAAATGCATCCTAAGCATTAGCTGTAGATGCCAGAATATTTTGAGAGACTCTTGATAAATCATTTAAAAAGTAACTTTGGGGCCAGGAGTTTGGCCTAGTGGTAGAATGCTTGTCTAGCATGCACGAATGCCTGGGTTCAATTCCTTGTCCTTGGTACCACATACATAGAAAAAAGCCAGAAGTGGTGCTGAGGCTCAAGTGGTAGAGTACTTGCCTTGAGAAAACCCAAGGACAGTGCTCAGGCCCTGAGCTCAACACCAGGACTGACCAAAAACTGAAGAAAAAAAAAAAAAAGTAACTGGAAAACTAACTTGCAATCATACCTAAGTGAGAATAAGAAAGATGAAAGTATAAAAGGACGCTTCTAAAAAGACATCATCTAAGAACCTGATTAATACTAAAATGAAATTGGCTAATGAGTTCTTTAAAGCAGCTTCGCATACCATGACAGCATTTGGAAACATCTCTGTCCTTTGCAATAACAGAAATAGAATTCAATTATCAGAAGATGCATACCTTCAATATGTTCTCTTATGAAGGGGTCATCCATGATGTTGCTATGATTTGTTTTGAGAATCTTTTCGAATTCAGTGATGTCATTATTCTGATAGGCACTAATAGAAAAAAAGTAAAATTTGTCAAACATGAATCCATATGTTAAATCAGAATGCAGATCCTGTTTCTCAATTTTTATACTTAAAAGTCTAAATTGTTACTTTAAACCATAGAAATCAGAAGCACATGCACACACACAGACACACACACACACTCTTGTGCTTAAAAAAAAAAAAAAAAATCAGCTTCCAGGTAGAGGATGCAACTCAGTGGTAGAGCATATGCTTAGCAAGCACAAAGCCCTAAGTCAATCTTCAGCAACCCCCCCCTCAATTTCCTTTGTAATAATTTTTAAAAACTTTTTTTTTTCCAAAAAGAATAAATCTTCTGGGCCATGGACTATATTTATATACAGCTATTTAAAATAATTTTAAAAAATCTTTGTTTAGTTAAAAGTGGACAATGAAACATTTAGTAATTATTCGATGCCATTGTTTTCAAGTTAAATTGTTCATTTGATTCCTAATCACTCTTAATGTAAGAAACCACTACTATTACTCTGTGAAGGAGATCAATTAGGTAGAGAAAGATATCCTCTCTGAAGAGTATTCCTTAGTTTTATCTTCTAGAAAGCTACCAGCAATTGTCAAAACTTTTCAAAACCAACATTGTGATTGTCCAAACTCTCTGGCTACAGAGCAGAGACCGTAAGTGCAACATCATTGGTGGATAATGAATGAGTGCAGAGAGCAGTGGGGCCCCTGCTTCAGCAGGCTGAAGGCTCAATTGTGGTCACACTGTCTCTAGGGATCTGATGTCTACTCTCACAGTAATTCTGTAAGGCACTAGGGGATTGCTAAGGGTGCTGAGAAGGAAGAAGCCAACCTTCTGGATATGGCACCACTGTCTGCTTTATATGTAAGACATATCCTCAACATTCTGCACGCCTCTGCTGTGCTTCCATCTGTTGGGTCGCAATGTAACTTCGTGTTAGGGACAGGTGATTCAAGTGCTCCAACAGGAATTAGTTTCCTCTAGTCTGCTGGCAACTGACTAGGAAGATAAAATTAGGAAGCATTACTTTCTTACTTACTCCAAACACATTACTGTAATCTATTATAGGAGGATATATTCAAGTACTGAAAACATTTGCACGTCATCTTATATTTGCATACACATATTTTTAACTGTGAGATAAGTTTCTCATTACATGCTCCTGCTCCTTTTTTTCCCCTTTCCTTAATCTTGTACAAAATGGAAAACTACCATGGGTCACTAATTAAAGAGTAAAAATGTTATAAGTTTAAGTTTCTGAGTTAATTGACAGAAATTTCACTGAGGCAAATAGATATACAATATAAATGGAACATTACTACTTATCAATGAGATCATAAATGAGCTCTTCAATCCATCTATGCATGTAACCAACTAAATTGCTATAAAATGATAATGGCTAGAGCTACATTTTTTTCTAATACTTCCCTAAAAGTTCAAATTGCTCTTTAGGAATGTAGTAGATATTTTTAAAAGTTTGAAATTACATAAAATGTTTATAAAGGGTTGTTTTTTTGGGGGGTAAGGGGAGTGATAGTGAGGTTTTAACTCAGGGTTTTAGCCTATTTGCCAGGTCCTCTACCATCTGAATCATATTCGTAAGAGTTTTTACTTCGAGGCATTTTTTTAGAATGGAGTCTCATGTTTATGCCTGAGCCAAGATCCCATTGATGCTTCCTTTGTAGCTAGGATGACAGGTACATAGCTCCATGCCTAGCTTTTATCGGTTGAAATGAGGCTTCATGAGCTTTTTGCCCAGACTGGCCTCAATCCGTGATCTTCACAATATCTGTCTCCCAAGTAGCTGGGATTGCAGATGCTTATAAGTCACCTCATCTGGTTTAGAAATCATTTTGAAGTTAATTTCTAACCAGACCAGTTCACAGTTAATGTGGCCAGGTAGAGATAAGATGAACTACTTGAAATTAAGATGGTAAAGTGTCTTTTATTACTAAAAACTTGATTCAACAGATGTGTATTCAAGTGGACTAAAGAATGATGTAACATGACAATCGAGGGATTTTAATCCTACAAACATTCCCAGTTCCCATAAAAATCCTGATTCTTTTGCCTCATGGTTAAAATTAAAAGTTTCTGTGTGTGTGTGTGTGTGTGTGTGTGTGTGTGTGTGTGTGTGTGTGTGTGTGTGTGTGTGTATGTGTTTGTTTTAAGCAGTTTATCAGAGATAAGAGTTTCCTAAACTTTTGCCCTGGGCTGGCTTTGAACCTTGATCCTCAGATCTTGGTTATCTGAGTAATTACGATTACAGATATGAGCCACTCATGTATGGCCAAACTTAGTATTTCTTAAAAATGAGCCAATTTACTTGTAAAAGCTGTAGTCAAAAGCAAAACAAATAACGATATTTCAAAAAGGAACAAATATGAAATAGACTATTTTCCCACAGCTTATAAAGCTTACATATAATTTATAATAGAATATTTTAATGGAAAGGGGCCAATTTGTCTAGATGTAACTGCAAAAGACCCTGTGCAATGATCCTCATGAGAGAATCCAGCCTTGGTAAACTCAGCTGCACAACCACAACAGAGACCAGAAGCAACTTAGGAGGCTTCTTCTACTTCTCCACCAAGTCCATACAGGCCTAGAGCACCATTTATTCCCAGCTGAGAGGAAGGTTTCTCTTGCTGATTTCTTTTGCAGAGACAGAGCTGCTCACATTCTAAGCCTTTTGCTTAGTTTGACCTTTTACAGTTGTATTGGACAGTAAATGATTAGGGCTAACCACCATTTCATTCACATCTTTCTTCACAGAAACATCCAAGCCCAGTTTGACCCTCTGTTTCTTTGCCCCCGCTTTAAAAACTACTCTGAGGCCTGGAGTGAGGCCTACTGCTAGAGTGCTTGGCTAGCTTGCAGAAGACCTGGGTTTGATTCCTCAGTACCACACACACAGAAAAAAGCCAGAAGTGGTGCTATGGCACAAGTGGTAGAGCACTAGCCTTGAGAAAGGCCAAGGACAGTGCTCAGGTCCTGAGTGCAAACCTCGAGACTGGCAAAACAAACAAACAAAATAACCACACCAAAAAAAAAAAAAAAAAAAAACCCCAAACTACTCTCAGAACACTTTTAGATAGCATTTTCATATCTTGCCTCTGAGAAAGAACACGAGCAAACAAATAGGAATGTGTGGTCTTTTCTTACTAAAGATTTCTGAATTAAACCAATAAATCAACAACAAATAATTTATAAATATTTTATGACTAACAGAAATAGCACAATAGCTTTAGAAGCTAAAATTGCATTAATCTTAACATTTCATACAAAAAATACAAAAGAGCAAATACTGAACATGAACTGAGTTTTGAAGTTTGTTTCCCCCCTCTCCTTTTACTAACTGCTTTAAAAAATTTTACCTTAACTGAAATATAAAATCTTACCTTACTAAATTAGTCATTGCTAGAATTTCTGGATCATTTTTATACGGCTTGGCCTAAACAGAATAAAGAAGAAACAAACAAAACACAAAAAATTATGTATATGTACAAAAAGAATGCCATTTTTTCCCTATAAAAGATAGATAAAAGAAATTAGCAAAATTACACATACCTCCTGTGAGTCAAATGGATTTATTCCAGATTTCATAAGCATATTTGCAAGGACCAGATATTTTAAGCAAGTTGTTCGTCTTGGACTTCCTGATTCATCATAATTCTTGAATGCTTCAAAAAAGTCAGTGTGTGCCTTTTCAAATTCACCTTCTCTCAAGTGCATTTTGCCCCCACATTCTATAAAGAATAAAACATGAGAGTAAAAGAACATTTTCAGTGTTGTAATATGATCAACTACTTCATGAAGATCAAATGAAAAGAATTTCACCGGCTTTCAGTCTTTTGATTCCAGAACCTGAACAGCAATAGTCCCAGGACATACAATTCAATTCCTCATGAAACAGCCCAATAGTCACTTGCAAATGTCTACCTTCTGTTGAAACAGAACAGAACCCACTGTGACATGATTTCTGGTAAAGATATTAAAAAATGTACTACACATAGTATTGGAAATTCACATTATGGGCCAGGAGTTTGGCTAAGTGGTAGACTGCTTGCCTAGCATGCACGAAGACTGGGTTTAATTCCTCCGTACCACATACACAGAAAAATCCAGAAGTGGTGCTGCAGCTCAAGTGGCAGACTAATAGCCTTGAGAAAGCTGAAGGACAGTGTGCAGGCCCTGAGTCCAAGTGCCAGCCAGGACTGGCAAAAAAAAAAAAAAATGCACTTTATATCTGTGCACTGGTGGCTCATGCCTGTAATCTTGGTTATTCAGGAGGCTGAGACCTGAGGATCACGGTTCAAAGCCAGCCTGGGAAGGAAAGTCAGTGAGATTCTTATCTCCAATTAATCATCAGAAAATTTGAAGGGGTGCTCTGGTTCCAAGCGGTAGAGCGCTAGCCTTGAGCAAAAAATATCCTCAGGAACAGCATAGAGGCCCAGAGCTAAAGCCCCAAGACTGACTTTAAGAAAAAAAAAGAAAAAAGAAGAGCTAGGTATTGTGGCTTAAGTCTGTAATCCTAGCTACTTAAGAGGCTGAGATCTGAGGATCTCAGTTCAAAGCCTGCTCAGGCACTGCAGACCATGAGACTCTTCATCTCCAATTAACCACTAAAAAATGTAAAGAGGCACTGTGGCGGAAGGGGTAGGGTGGTAACCTTGAGCTGAAGAGCTCAGGGACAGCTCCCAGACCCAGAGTTCAAGCCCCACAAGTGACCAAAAAAAAAAAAAAAAAGCACTTTAGCAGAAATTGTATCTTTCATATTCATAAGACAAGAATCCACTCTAATTATTCTTTCAAGGGTTAGACCATTTTATTGGTTTTAATCCTACACCACTTTACTTTTGGTATAACAGGGAAAAAACCCTCACCGTTGAGTCACACGAGGTAACTGCTCTCGGCCTGTGTGTCGGCACATTCTCTCCAAGCGGAACTTACCTCTGATGACTCCCATGATCAGCGGATGAGGGATGGCAGACTTGATGTGAAGTGACTGCTCATAGAGTGCTTTCAGTTTTTTGTTGTTTTTCTGTGCTGTGTACATCTGAATTTCTAGAGCATATATTTCTAATAACTGTGTACCCTTTTTCAGGTCATCTTCTCCATCATCAGTCTAGGAAGGAAAACATTTCAGTTAATAAAAAAAAAATTCTCCCATCTTCCTTACTTCCTAGTTACTGAATTAAAAAAAAAAAATGTGACCAAAGTGAGTGGCCTAACTGGTAAAGTATGTGCCTAACAAACATGAGGTACTGCAAAAAAAAGCAGAAGAGGAACAAGTGGTCAGTTTTTGTGTATATAAATGTTACACATAAATGTTTTGATGAGTTAGGTCCACCTAGTCAAAGAGTACATCCACAGTGTCACATGGGGAAATATGAAGGAAGATGAGGTTGGAATCTCCCAACTGTTCTCAATCTACTAGTAAAGACGAATCTGTAGCAGACAATAATATAAATGATACAGATTCTAGTTGAAGCACGAATCACGTACTTACACTAAGAAAAAATATAGTGCAGTATTCAGTTGTATACTACTTCCCCCCCTAGTCCCGGGCCTTGAACTCAGAGCCTGAGCACTGTCCTTCGGCTTTCTCAAGGCTATATTCTCTACCACTTGAGCCACAGCACCACTTCTGGCTTTTTTCTATGTATGTGGCACCGAAGAATCGAACCCGGGTCTTCATGAATGCTAGGCAAGCACTCTACCACTGGGCCAAACGCCCAGCCCGTATCTTAAATTCTAGAGGTAAATATCAACATACCAAGACTTATTTTTACTAAGAATTAAAAATGATCTGTTTATTGTACCTGTATTAAATTTTACAAATAAGAAGAACTGAAAGTTGTATTAAGACAAGAAGAAATGTATTAATCAGATTAACATGTTTTTTACTTTGCTTGTTTCTTTAGAGACAAGATTTCCTTAGATAGGCCATAATCCTCTAGCTTCAGCCTTAAATTAGTATTTCTTTTCTTTCTTCTTTCTTTTCTTTTTTGCCAGTCCTGGGCCTTGAGCTCATGGGCTGAACACTGTCCTCGGGCTTTCTAAACTAGAATTCTACCACTTGAGCCATAGAACCACTTCTGGTTTTTTTCTTTGTATGTGGGTACCGAGGAATCAAACTCAGGTCTTCGTGAATACTAGGCAAGCACTCTACCACTAGGCCAAACTCCTGGCCCATTTCTTTTTTTTTTTTTTCTGTCAGCCCTGAGGCTTGAGCTTTAGGCCCTGGGCACAGTCTTTGCACACTTTTTGCTCAAGGCTAGTGCTCTGCCACCTGAGACACAGTGACACTTTCGACTTTTTCTGTGTGTATTGTACCGAAGAATCAAACCCAGGGCTTTGTGCATGCTAGGAGAGCACTACCACAAGGCTATACTCCTGGCCCCGCAAATTAGTATTTCAAAAACGTATTACCTAAATTTTATTTGTGGGATGGATGTCTGAACAGAAACATCCCTGGATGATATTCTGAATACAATTCTATCATTTTCTATTATTAAAAACGCTAAGAAGAAAAATATACAAAATAGGGGCCGGGAGTTTGGCCTAGTGGTTAAAGTGCTTGCCTAGCATGCATGAAGACCCGGGTTCGATTCCTCGGTACCACATATAGAAAAAAAAAAAAAGCCAGAAGTGGTGCTGAGGCTCAAGTGGTAGAGCTCTAGCCTTGAGAAAGTCCAAGGACAGTGCTCAGGCCCTGAGCTCAAGCCCAGGACTGGCAAAAAAAAAAAAAAAAAGAAAAATATACAAAATAATGTACCTGGCAGGACTGATGTAACTGTCGTAAAATTTTTTGAAGCTTTCCATATTCTTCTCGTTCTAAATATAACTTGCCAAGCTGTAAAAAGAAATTCAAACTTATTAAAATATATTTTAAAAAGGTGTATATATTTAGGAAAGATTACTAATGACACCCACCCACTCTTCAAAAATATAAAATGTAATTGCAATTGTTACCTTCGTGTTTGTTTTAAACCACAGTCTATCATTCTTTGCATCTTTCAAAGCTTCCAGTGTTGTTTCATAGAATTCCTGCAGTAAATCCATCTGACATAAAAAATCAGAATTCTATAATTGTAAACAGCAAATTTGTACCTGTTAATAAAGTTAATTTGAACAAACTAAAAGTGCATCTTTGAATTTTAAAATACATAGGACACATTATTTGTATCTTATCAAATGTCTTCTAAAGTCCAAAAATTAACAGACCAAATTTTAAAAATTAGGTTAAGTGCCAAGAACTAGTTTAGCTTCAATTCTTTAATATAAAGGTATATGCTTCTCAGAAACTCATCTATGTTGACAGAGGTACATGATGTATTTGGACAATAGTTAATTATGTGTATTTTATCTGCCAAACCCTATCTTTTACCTATTAAATGGCAAATACAAACAATACTTTTTTTTCCTCAAAATTCTTCTATTCTCAAAATGTGATTTTTTTAAACCGGATTCCTTAGCTGTGAAGTAACTGGTAACTTAGAAACTGGCAGACAAGTTTAGGATAACTTTAGCTATGTCTAATGAATATCAATCCACCAGTCTTGGCATGATTCCCTGCACTGTGATTATCAGCTTCTTTGCTCACCTTTCTCTCATTACTGCTGGCTCTACCTTTGAATATCTGAATCTCTAGATCTCTATTTAATAGGATCCCAAAGCACAGGAAAGTTGGATACTTTCACCAAAAAGATACCTACTAACTTGATGGCATATGGGATAAGTCAGAGTGACAACCATCCCTCTGTATTCGTTTCTTTTTGCCAGTCCTGGGCCTTGAACTCAGGGCTTGAGCACTATCCTTGGGCTTTCTTAAGGCTAGAGCTCTATCACCTGAGCCACAACACCATTTCTGGCTTTTTTCTATATACGTGGTACTGAGGAATCGAACCCGGGTCTTTGTGCATGTTAGGCAAGCACTCTACCACCAGGCCAAACTCCAGACCCCCACACTGTATTCTTAGTGTCAAAAGGCAAAAGGCTTATTTATATACAGAAGCTTTGAAGTCAATTTTAATTTCTTGTTCCTAACACTTAGTAAAACATTTGTCTCTAAGACTTGGAAAATATTTTTCCACTTATGAAGAGTTCTACAATATGCAAAGGTTAATGACATTGATGGTTAATTTTCTGACAAAACATACACATTTAACCTGGAGGTTGTCATGGACATCTGAATCTTAGCATGGGGTGGGGGATAGGGGGCAGAAGGACCTGTGGCTTTTGTTTTGTTTTTGTAGACGTGGGGCTTGAACTCGGCCTGGGCGCTGTCCTTGAGCTCTTTTGCTCAAGGCAAGTGCTCTTCCTCTTTAAGCCATAGTGCCACTTCTGGTTTTCAGATGGTTAACTGGAGATGAGAGTCTCATGGCCTTTCTTGTCCAGGCTGGTTTTGAACCGTGATCCTCAGATCTCAGCCTCCTGAGCAAGATTCCAGGTATGAAACACTGGAACACACACAACTCACCTCAGGTTTTAAATCTCTTAAAGCTAGCTAAATTGGTGACTGAATTTGTTTCAAGGAACAATGAAAGTCAAGGATGCAGCTCAGTGATAGAGCACTTGCCCAACATTCATGAGGCCCTGGGTTCAATCACCACTACCACTAAACATAGGTACTAAGTTTAAGTCTGTAAAAGGTGTCTGCCAACTATTTTAGTATCTGAAGACATTTAAAGAGATAAAGTGCAGTTATTAACTTTTTATAATTAGTACTACAATCAAGAAAAGTTTATACTAATTTTGAAAACTATTTTTTTTTAGTAACTAGCATAACTGCTTATTACAACCTCTAGGACTTTTCTTCTTCTTTTTTTTTTTTGTCAGTCATGGGACTTGAACTCTGGGCCTGAGTGTTGTCCCTGAGCTCTTCAGTTCGAGGCTACCATCCTACTCCTTGAGCCACAGCCCCACTTCCCGTTTTCTGATGGTTAAGTGGAGATAAGAATCTCATGGTCTTTAGTGCCCAGGCTGGCTCTGAATCGTGACCCTCAGATCTTAGCCTCCTGAGTAGTTAAGGCTTACAGGTATGAGCCACTGTGCCTGGCTCAGACTTTTCTATTTTTAAAAACAAAGGCCCTACAGCAAAACAACAACAACAACAACAACAACAACAACAACAAAAACTGACAGTAATACTAAGAGGAAAAAAATTCATCTAACCTGTTTAGAAGTAGAGATATAATCAAGAATAGAATTAATGGATTTTTCAGAATAATTTCTTGTGACTGCACTTCGAATATAAGTCAATAACTGTTTGTATCTATTCATCATTTCTGGAAAGTTTGTCTACAGGAAAGAAAAATGTATTGTTAGATACACAATTATATAATAAAATCTGCATACATGAGAGAACCTACCCAACTGAAATATAGTTCATGAAATTCATAACATGCTTTTATATATGGCAAGGGCACTATTTTACCTTAAATTTGAAATGAATTACTCAGATACACAAACAAAATTTAGGAATTTAACCTATGAAACAAATGTAGCTCACATGATTCAGATATTATTTCTTATTGCACAACACATTTATTTACATCAGCCCAGTCAGGAAAACAACTCAAAGCCAGTCTGAACTACATGACAGACTCTTTCTTTTAAAAATGAGGAGAGAAAAAAGAGGCGGGGAAGAAAGCTGGACACTAGTGATTCATGCCTGTAATTCTAGTTACTCAGGAGGCTGACATCTGAGGATCAGCTCACAGTCAGCTAGATCAGGAAAAGTCTGTGAGACTCTTATCTCCTATTAACCACCAAAAAACTGCAGGTGGAGCTGTGGCTCAATTGGTAGAGCTCTAAATCTTGAGCAAAAAAGTTTAGGTACAGTGTGTTCAGGTGGAGTTCAAGTCCCAGGACTGGAAGGAAGTTCTACTCAACAGTAAGAAGGAAGTCCTACTCAATAGCAGGCACACAGTTCACGTTGTTATCCCTTCAATTTATACTACTGGGGTTATTCCCAAGAAGCACAAAAGGTCAGAAATAAGACTACTAGTGTAATGTCCTGCACTAAGTATCTAGGGGTAGCGTTTACTACCTAAATAACTATGTAAATCAATTTAGGAGTCTAATCTAGATCCAGCCCCCACAATTTCCAAGTGCTATTCATCATTTTAACCAGAAGGTGATTAAAAGATTATACTGCCAAGTATAAATCATTCTTTTCTTTAACTGAACACATGTAGTTAATAAGGTAAGAAATTTTAAAAAATGATACATTATCTACATATATCAAGTTACTTTTGATTACATTTCACAAGGATGCCTGTAGAGATCAGACTGCAGCAGAGCAAGTACACAAGTAAGGAAGCCATGGTAGAAGCTACTACTGTAACTAGCATTGACCAGAGTAGAAATGCTAAATACTAGTCAGATACTGGGTGTATTCTGATGATATTTGCCAATGGATTATTTGTTAGATAAGATACAACAAAAGTATTTGGTCCAAAAGTTTTTGGTCCTAGACAGTGGACAGGAACAGAATCTTAGGAATAGGGTGTGGTTTAAGTACAAGGCACTGAGTTATCAAAAACCTACTCTATACTGCGGCCAAACACTGTGTACATACCTAAAGAATAAGTTTTCTTACCAAACAACTTTTGTATCTCAAGCAGAATTTTAAAAGTAATATTACTGGGGTCAAATCGTTTTTTCTTTGTCAGTTGTGGAGCATGAGCTCTGGGCCTGGACGCTGTCCCTGAGCTCTTCAGCTCAAGGCTAGTGCTCTACCACTTGAGCCACAGGGCCCCTTCTGGTTTTCTGGTGGTTAATTGGAGATAAGAGTCTCCCAGACTTTCATGCCTAGGCTGGCCGTGATCCTCAGATCTTAGCCTCCTGAGTAGCTAGGATTACAGGCATGAGCCACTGGTGCCCAGCTTGGGATCAACACTTTTGAGAAGCAGACTGATTAAACCTGGACACAAAACATAACAGAAATACTAGAGAAGTTAGATATAATGGCTTTTTTTGGTAATGAGGTGTTCACCTAAATAATATACTATTAGTTTAATTTCCCCCAAAACAAATCTTACCAACTTGAAGTTAATCTTAATCATTTGTTTCAGTGCTTTAAATCCCCATTCTCCTTTTTCACCTTCAAGTTCCAAAACCTAAAGAAAAGAAGAAATTTTTAGTCTAAATGCTAACACTATGACATTCTGTGTGACAGTTTTGAATTAATTACATCATTCATGGAAACAATTTCCCAGAGAAGTCCATTTCTCACTATCACTTTTTTCTACCACTTCTAGCCTTTTTTGTGGTACTGAGGAATTGACTGAACCCAGGGCTTTGTGCATGCTATGCAAGCACTCTACTACCAGGCCACACTCCTGGTCCTCACTATCAATTTTAAAAGGATTAAAAGACAAGTCCCAAGTACTTACTAGTGCATAAGTGAGCGTATGTTTAATTTTTTTTATCAAAAGACTAATAATGGTTTCTTGATTATACAGACTCATTAAGTACTTTCCCCCTGCCCAGCAAAAACCTTTGGCAAGAACAACCAAGGTGTATTCGAAGTTAAGGAATCAATGCAATCTGTCTCTCAAAGAATAATATCTATTGGTCCTTACAAGGGCTCTCCTGCTAGTATGCTTTCCTAGGACAACTTAGCTTCACAGAAAGCTTCATTGAATAAATAATCCATACCCCTTTTATTTTATTTCTAGCCATGCAAGACATGATTCACACATTAATTCATAATCTTTGCTGTTTGTTTTTTTTTTAATTGGGGGGAGGAATGGTCCTGGAGCTTGAACAAGGGCCTGGGTGCTCACTGTCCCTGAGCAAAGTTTTGCTCAAGGCTATCCCTCTTCCACTTGGACCACAGCTCCACTTCTGGCTTTTTTTGTGCTTAACTGGAGATGAGTCTTCAGGACCTTCCTACTTGGGCTGGCTTTAAACAGTGGTACTAATATCTCAGCCTCCTTAGTAGCTAGGATTAAACGCATGAGCCACTGGTGCCGCTCCAAACCTCCTTTAAAATAAACTTAATGCAATCTCATTTCACATGATTATCAGTATGTACTCAAAACACATTTCTGAGAAAAATATTACTTTGGACTTAATTTGATATAATACATTAAAACACTTTTAAGACAAGTCAGGCCGTGGTGACTAGTGCCTAGAACCCGAGGTCCTGAAGAGGTTGAGATCTGGGGATAGAGGTTCAAAGCCAGCCTGGGCAGGAAAATCTTCAAGATTCCATCTCCAATTAACCCTCAAAAATGCCAGAGTGGGGGCCGGGAGTTTTGCCTAGTGGTAGAGTGCTTGCCTAGCATGCACAAAGACCCAGGTTCAATTCCTCGGTACCACATACATAGAAAAAAGGATAAGTGATGCTGAGGCTCAAGTGGTAGAGCTGTAGCCTTGAGAAAGTCTGAGGACAGTGCTTTCAGCCCTGAGCTCAAGCCCAGGACGGGCAAAAAGTAAAAATAAAAAATAATAGTAACAATAATGCCACAGTAGAGGCATAGCTGAAGTAAAAGATCATCAGGTCTGAGGTAAAAAGCCTAGCAGGAGTGTAAGTAACACACTGAATGTTCAAGCCCTGGTACTCATACTCATGTACACATACACACACACACACACACATGCACATGCACACACACTCATACTCATGTACACATACACACACACACATGCACATGCACACACACACACACACACACACACACATTTTAAGACACAGAATCAAATGGAAAAATATAAACCTTTTGGAAGCTGCTTAATGCTGCTTTTGGGTCATCTTCTTTTAATGCTTTGGAATTATAGTACTGGTTTTCCAAATCCACATTTGGCTCTGAGTTACTATCTTCAGAGTATTCCTGTATAGAAACAAAAAGATATCAACCGTAGCTCAAAAATACAACACAAGATGAACTTTTCAATAATCAAACTGGCTTTGTGATGTGCGCCCCCTGGAGGATAATTATTTCCTCATTTGAGAACACTACTGTCAGTAGGTCTCACAGACTGAAGACTTCGAATTCTTGGGAACAGTTCTTTTTTTTTTTTTTTTTTTTTTGCCAGTCCTGGGCTTGAGCTCAGGGCCTGAGCACTGTCCTTGGACTTTCTCAAGGCTAGAGCTCTACCACTTGAGCCTCAGCACCACTTCCAGCTTTTTTCTACATATGTGGTACCGAGGAATCGAACCCGGGTCTTCATGCATGCTAGGCAAGCACTTTAACCACTAGGCCAAACTCCCGGCCCCGGGAACAGTTCTTTAAGGCCCTGCTCAAATTCTGAAGTAAGAATTCTTCATAATCATTCACTCACTTAAATGCTTATTAATGTAGATGACAATAATCAAACTGATAAAACTGAAAAGGTAATTGATAAAGAATACGCTGACCAACGGTGTAATTCAATGACTGCATGAAAAGTTAAGTGAGAATTTGCTTCCCAGACAAAACAGAAGTCAAAGAGGACAACATTCACCAGAATTGCATAAACAATGGGAAACACTGAGGAAAAGCAGTACTACTACTGGAATAAAGCCTTACAGATTTTTCCCTTAAAATAAAGCTCAAACCATTCTTTCTCCTTTTCTACATTCTTCCCTACAGAGCAACTTAGATCTCTCCACAAACTCTTTTTTTGTATGTTGTGGGGCTTGAACTCAGAGCCTGGGTGCTGTGTCTGACCTTTTTTTTTTTTTTTTTTTGCTCAAGTCTAGTGCTCTACCACTTTGAGCCACAGCACCATTTCAAGTTTTCCGGTAGTGAATTGGAGATAAGAGTCTCAGGGACTTTCCTGCCTGGCTTTGAATTATGATCCTCAGATTTCAGCTTTCTGAAAAGGTAGGATTACAGGCATGAGCCAACAGTGCCCAACTAACAAATTAAAAAATTAACTAAAACTAAAAAAATAAATGAATAAGATAACAACAACAAAAAATCAAAAACAAAAAACTACCTCTTGGATGCAGGGGTCTCTGAGAGCCCACGCCTGTAATCCTAGGTACTCAAGAGGATGAGATCTGAGTATTGAGGTTGGAAGTCAGCCCAGGCAGACAAATCAGATTCTTATTTGCAGTCTCACCTCCAGTGAGACTCTGCCCAAAATGGCATAGCACCTGCTCTGGGCATATAGGCCAAGTGGAAATAGGAGACTCAAGCCCCACAAATAAATCAGTGACTGTCAAAATAATCAATCCAGTTCCTAACATTTTGTGTTTTCTTTTGGTTTGATACATAATTAACTGTAGGTAATGTTTAATATTTTTGCATAGTTACCACTGAAGTATTAAATAAGTGTTATTGCTAAACGTATGAATACATGAGAATTACTCCAACTGATATAATCATGTTCATGTGGATTGAGCCAACCACCAAGACAATCACCTGGAACTTACAGCTCAATGAGTCAGATCATCATCTCAGGCTGTGCACAACAGCCATCTACCCTTCAGTTGTTACAATGGTCTGACTTTAAACTCAAGGCCTCCTGCTTGCTAACAAATGTTTTACTGAGCCATGCCTCTGTGCTGGTTATTTTTGAAAGTGCAACTTGATTTCTGTCCAAGTATTTGCCTGGATTACAACTGACTACTGTAGGCTTCCCAGTTACAGCTGCAATGACAGGTGATGCACCATGCTAGCTTCTCTCCACAGAGAGGGAGTCCCATGACCTTTGCCTGGGCTGGCTTGAAACTAGGATCAACCTCTCAAGTAGTGAGGATTGTGTGAGCCACACCACCTGGATCTGTGCTTGATATTTCTTTTCTTTTCTCTTTTTTTTGGCCAGTCCTGGGGCTTGAACTCAGGACCTTGGACTTTCTAAAGGCTACAGGTCTGCCATTTGAGTCACAGCACCATTCTGGCATTTTCTGTGTATATGGTACCGAGAAATCAAACCCAGGATTTCATGCATGCTAGTCAAACACTCTACCACAAGGCCAAACTCCTGGCTCCTCGATATTTCTTAAGAAATATCATTGAGAGGATCTTTACTACTACTACTATTATTATTATCATTATTATATTTCTTGATTTTTCACTCAAGGCCTGAACTCTTACACTGGAGCCTCACCTCCAATTCTAGCTTTTTGTTCGTTTTTTGGAGGTAAAAGTGTTTCCAATTTGTCCTCCCGGGCTGGCTTCTACCATTAATAATCAGATCTCAGCCTTCTGAGTAGCATGAGCCATAGGTGTCTGGAATATTTTTATTATTTTTACTGAAAAAGCATGATTTCTAGGGGAAACACAAACAGGCTTGCTGTGGGGGAGGTACTAAGAGGGAATGGGCTAAGGAGAGTGAGTGGATGAATGAAGATGATTATAGCTGAAGTAGATTGTTGAACCTGTTGAAATTGTTTTAGGAAGGAGGAAGGGAGAGCTATAGAAAGGGGGTAAAATTGAGCAAAACTAACGTATACTCATTAAAAAAATCATCTTTAATAGTCATGCTCTACTCAATAATGGATATTTTGAAAAATTAATCAGACAATTTTCTTATTGCATAAAGTATATTTACACAAACAAAGCTAGCATAGCATAGCTGGGGCTACAGTTACATACACAAATGCAGGGGATGTGAGGTTACATGCCTACATTTTTACCATGTGGCTATTACTGACCCAAACATCATTATGTATATATACACCAGCAAGATCGGGAGTTTAGCCTGGTGGTAGAGTGCTTGCTCTAGCCTTGAGCAAAAAGTGTCCAAGGACAGTGCTCAGGACTGCAAAAAAAAAAAAGAAATAAAGAAATACATACACCCAGCAGTTAAGTACTGAGAACACAAATGCAAGTTCTCTCTCTCAAGCCACCCAAGATCTATTAA
Organism: Megascapheus bottae; assembly: GCF_031878675.1. Lineage (NCBI taxonomy): Eukaryota > Metazoa > Chordata > Mammalia > Rodentia > Geomyidae > Megascapheus > Megascapheus bottae. The sequence goes on along the minus strand of NC_143533.1, from coordinate 18,094,368 downwards.
GAAATATGTCAGACATGGTGGCTCATGCCTGTAATCCTAGCTACTCAGGAGACTGAGAATTAAGGATTGTGGTTCAAAGCCCAGACTGGCTTTGAACCAATTAATCACTAAAAAATGGTAATGGGGCTGTGGCTCAAGGGGTAGAGTGGTAACTTGAGCTGAAGAGCTCAGGGACAGTGTCCAGGCCCAAAGTTCAAGCCCCATGACCCACCAAAAAAAAAATATATGTATATTTATATGTAAAGTAATAGAAAGATACTACTATGTAATACAATTTAAGCAATACTCAGAAACGCATACTAGGTAAAAGGATAACTCAAAACAACAACAACAACAACCAAAAAACAACTACAAGAGTTAAAAGAAAGAAAAGATACTTGAATCAAGTGTTAAAAAGGTAAGGCGGAAGTGGTGCTGTGGTTCCAGGGGTAGGGTGGTAGCCTTGAGCTAAAGAGCTCAGGGACATCGCCCAGGCCCAGTGTTCAAGCCCCACCACCTACCCCCAAAAAGAAGTTACTGAATAAAACAAAAACATTTAAGTGTTTGGGGCTGGAAGTTTGGCCTAGTGGTTAAAGTGCTTGCCTAGCATGCACGAAGACTCAGGTTCGATTCCTTGGTACTACATAAAAAAAAGCCGGAAATGGTGCTGAGGCTCAAGTGGTAGAGTTATAGCCTTGACAAAGTCCAAGAATAGTGCCCAGGCCCTGAGCTCAAGCCCAGGACTGGCCAAAAGAAAAAAAAAAGGTCAGGCACCAGTGGTCCACACCTATAATCCTAGCTACTCAGGAGCTGAGATCTGAGGATTTTGGTTTGAAGTCAGCCCAGGGATAAAATAAAATCTGTGAGACTCTTATCTCCAATAAACTTCTCAAGAAGTGGTGCCGTGGATCAAGTGGTAGAACAGGAACCTTGAGCAAAAAGAGGCTCAGGGATAGTGCCCAGGCCTTGAGTTCAAGCCCCAGGATCAGCAAAAAAAAAAAAAAAAAAAAAAAAAAAGAAAGAGAAAGTATGATTAGCAGTTGTTCCAAGAAAGGACAGCTGAAATAATAACAACAATGATGATGATGATCCAGACAAAGCAGCCCATGTCTGTATATGAGATAAATGGAGGCTTGATACCAAGTAGTAAAATAAAAGAAAAGGGAACTGACTATCAGTTACAAGATGTTAAATAATAAAATTAGAGAGACATGTTACCTGTAATAACTACCAATGGCTTGGTGTCATTAGACCCAATAAAGAATACAGAAAAAACATCGATTAAATACTAACAAATTGGGCTGGGAAGATGGCCTAAGTGGTAGAGTGCTTGCCTAGCATACTTGATGCCCTGGGTTTGATTCCTTGGTACCACATACATAGAAAAAGTTGGAAGTAGTGCTGTGGCTCAAGTGGTAAAACGCTAGCCTGGAAAAACTGCAATAACAGGGCCCAGCCCTGAGTCAAGCCCAGGAACTGGCAAAATGAAACACCAACAAAACAAAACCTAACAAACTGAATTCAAAAAGTTCAAATAAAAATACTCCAACAAAAACTGAAATTTTAATCAACATGTGAAGACTGCTTTCAAAACCAAAAATTTCAAGCAATATATATGCAAATTAAACAAGCTCTTGAATACTGTAAAAGAGATTGAAAAACAAAGTACAATAATAGTTGCAGGATATTTATGTAACTCATATTCTAGTATCTCCTACTCATAGCAATCTGTGATCCATCCATACTATCCAAATCTATTCTCATTTCCCTAGATGTGCTACTCAATTTAAAATCTCTGCTTCAGCATAAACTACTTTTTGCTAGGAATTCCTCAACAACAATCCCTCCGAAAAAAAATCTTCTTACTTTTCAGTTTAATAATTCAACTCTTTGCCAATGCTGGCTTAATAACTGTGTGTAGGAAAACCAAGACTCATTATTTACAATGTTCTCTTGAAGGTGACCATGTCTAGACTGTTTTATCAGATATGAGGCACACTATAGCTGTGTCCCATTATCCTTAAATATAGATAGAAATCTTAATTGTTTATCTGTGTTATAAATCAATTCGATGGCTAACTTGTTCTCAGTTTTCAGTCTTCAATTAAAATTTCTCAAGCAGAGATATAAAAATCATTAAATCTGGGCCGGGAGTTTGGCCTAGTGGTAAAGTGCTTGCCTTGCATATGCACAAAGACTCAGGTTCGACTCCCCGGTACTGCATACATGGAAAAAAGCTGGAAGTAGTGCTGAGGCTCAAGTGGTAGAGCTCTGGCCTTGAGAAAGTCCAAGGACCGTGCTCAGGCCCTGAGCTCAAGCCTACAACGGGCAAACAAACAAACAAAAAATCATTAAATCTGTGCTATAGTTTTGACTCTCCCATTAATTTATTCCATGTATTTAGATACATCATTCACTCTCAATGCTTTAGCTCCTTTTCAGTCAAGTTTGGGGGGTTTCTTATAGGAAATTTCTAATTACCATGGAGACCCATGTATTCATTTTTATTTTTATTGTCTCAACTTCAAAAGATGTATGGGGGCTGACAACTTACATGCCTATCTAAGTGACCAATGCTTCTTGATCAGTCACCCCTTTCTATCATTCTCTCCCACATTTTATTTTTTGCCAGTCCTGGGCTTGAGCTCAGGGCCTGACCGCGTTCTTGGACTTTCTCAAGGCTGGAGCTCTACCACTTGAGCCTCAGCACCATTTCCAGCTTTTTTCTATGTATGTGGTACTGAGGAATTGAATCTGGGTCTTCATGCATGCTAGGCAAGCACTCTGCCACTAGGCCTAACTTCTGGGCCCTTAAATTTCCAACTGTTAGGATGTGACAGTTTCCATTATTTGACATATGATTGGGAATCCTAAATGTGAGAGTTGGATAAGGGGGAGAATTGTTTAATAAAATGTTTGAAAAGGGAGAGGATTTCACTTAATTTTGTAGCAATGCAAAATCTTTTCTGCTGTTCAGGATTTGTTTTTAAGTTAAAGTACATATTTAACTTCATTATGTTAGAAATGTTTAAAAACTTTGCAAAAATGAAGAGTACTTTATGAGACAGTAAGTTTTCCACACTACATTTTCAATTATAATCATCAAACTAGTCCTAATAGTCCATGTATTTAAAAGGACAGTAGTTATTAGTAGAAAGTCTTAAAAAAAAAAAACTAGTACTACAAATGCATTTAAAAACATTTGGATATTGCTGATATAAAGAACCAAGTAATAAGTAAAAATTCATAGATATTGCAAGTTAATACATTCTTAATGAACTGAGGGCACCACCTACAATTGGTTTGGTTTCTGCATAAACTACTAGAGAAAGTAACAAGAGGATTACCAAAATCTCTCCTTTGACTTTCCAATAGCACTTAAAAAAAAACCAAACAACATTAAAAAGATGAATTGGAAATGACTAATTGCGCTAAACTAAGAAGTTATACACTAACTCAAAACCGTATCTTGACAACGATTCTTTAAAAAGAGCCAGACTTCCCGAAGCATCTACTTCACAACTTCATTCTGATGTAGAATCTCCATGATATGCACGAAACAAAATGCCCCCTATTAATAGAAAACTGATGCCAACTTTTTTTTTTTCAGTTCTCACACAGTGGTGTGTGTATGCGTGTGCTGTGTGTGTAGCAATCTGGACCAGTGAATGAATTCACAAACCTTGAATCTTGAAGTGGGGAGGGGAGGGAACCCCAACCAATTAAATATTCTTTTTATGTTGGTGAGGTCTTACACTTCCAAAACTGAGGAATTTTCTTAAATCAAGGCGGGGGGGGGGGGGGAAGGGGGGGAAAATGCCAATCGTTTCATCCATACCTTTCCAAAAAAACAAAACACCAAACGCAAACACACCTCGCTTCAATCCCCACCCCTACAACCCATCAACAATAGCAAAAAAACAAACAAAAAAAAAACCCAAAATAAAAAACAAATCCTCCTCCCAGCTTTTTCTCTTCAAAGAACCAACCAAGTAGTTCAACTACTTTTTCTCCCTCCCCCCCCACTCCTTAGCTTTTCTTTTTTTTTTCTTTTTCTGCTCCTGACTCTCCATTGCACCTTTTGACTTCCACCCAAACCCAGCCTTGCACAACAAGCCCGGGGAAGCTGTTTCCAGGAGATGCTCAGGGTAGCATTTCCCAGTCAGGCCTGGGGTGGGGGTGGGGGGGAGGAGGGAGGCAGTATCCACCACCTTACCTCCCTCCCCCCCCCACCACACGCCATATACCCTCTCCCTTCTCCCCCGCCCCCCACAACACACTCCAAATTTTCAGACTGTTCTCTCAGATGTTCGTACTCGCTTTCTGGTCTTCAATCCTCGGGGGGGTCGGGGAGGAGGAGGGGGGTGGTGGTGGCCTAGAAAACTAACTGGGCCCCTGTGAAAGAGGAGAAAGCCAGCCAGGGGCCTAAAGATCCTTCCCTGCACCACCCTCGAGGCGGCTCGCGGGGTGGAGGGGTGGGAGGGTGTGTGGGGTGGGGGGGGAGAGAAAAAGGAGGATAGAGGAGGAGGAGAGGAGGAAGGGAGAGCCCGACCTAACCCGAAGGGGTTCAGGGGCGTCCGCGTAACCCCACAACACGCAGAGACGTGGAGAGCACGGCCCGGGACGGCCCCCCTCCATTATTATTATTATTGTTTTGCTACCTCCTGGAGCCTCCCCTCCCCCACGATGGAGACGCAGGGCCCGGGCCCAGTGTGGGGAGGAAGGGGGGGGGTAAACCCGTCCTGTCACTGCACGGAAGAGGGAACGGGGGAAGGGACACATGCTCGCCGAGAAGAAGCCCAGAGCGGCCACGGCCCCACACCAACACCATCTCCAACCCCGGAGTTCCGCTCCCGGCGCCTCACCAGGTCGTAGTCCTCCTCGTCGTCGCACATGAAATCATCCTCCATGTCAGACATCTTGGCTGGGAGGGGGAGGGGAGGAGGCGAGGAGACGACCCGGAGGGGTAGAGGGGGGGGTGAGGAGGGAGGAGAAATGGGAGACAACCTCCTCCCACAATGCTCCGCGGCTCCGGAGCGGCGTCACTCCCAACTTCTCTCCCTCGCTCGCTCGCCGTCTCTCCTCTCCCTCACGCTCTCTCTCTCTCTCTCTCTTTCTGCCTTTCCCCCGCTCCCCGGCTCCGACCTCTCCCTTCCGTCCGCGACGCTCTTAAAATGAGGAGCTGAAGGGTCCACCCGGAACTAATTCGTTCTACCTCCGGAAGATGCGCGACGGCGTCCAGAGGGAAGTGCACCCCCCACCGCCACTTCCGGTGGGGGCGGTTGGTGCCTTAGCAACCAGACGTAGCAACTGGGCCCTTGTGGTGGCGGCGGCGGCGTCGACGACGATGGCGGGGGTGCGCGTCGTCTGCGAGGGTCTAGAAAAATCTTGAGCTCACGACAGAAGCTCTACACTCTGGAACCTTCTTCCTTCTGGTGAAAATAATGGGCAGCTTAGCACCAGAAGCCTTCCGGGGAGGAAAGGCTGACACGCCGGTCCCATATGGCAGGTAGTGATTTGTGTTGTTATGATGGTTCTGACTGACGCTTAGGCCACACGTCGCCGCGATGGTTCCCTGAGATATTGGAAGATTTTTTTTCCCCCCCCAGTAACACAAATCCACAATATATATATTATTACAACCATCCAAGGGACATCCTAAATTACGTATGCATTCATCAGCTGAGGCGCTTTGACTCTTAGTTCTTCAGTGAAGGAGAAGCTGAATTTTATTACCCTTAGGGAATCCAATTAAACAAATTAAAGACTGCTTAAAAAAAAAAGTATGGTTACCCACAAAATCATTAGCAGCTTTCGAAATAAAGAACAAAAGTAAAATCATAGGAGTGGGGTAGGTTTTGGAGGGGGTGAACCTTCTTTTTCAAACAAGTAGCATCTTCCATATAAACTCCCAGGTCTGCCTGCTTGAAACCACAGTGACAGTATAGCTACTTTAAAAATACTTTTACGATTTACTAGTTTACCAGTTACTGTATCCATATAGATTAGTATGCACACATATTGGTTGTTGGTGTGTCTGAGTGAGTGTGAGTGTGTGTCAGACTGAGAAAGAGTCAGTCTTGGAGCTTGAAATTAGGGCCTGGATGCTGTCTGTGACCCTTCTGCCCGCCCCAAAGGCTTGCACTCTGTCACTTTTTTTTTTTTTTTTGCCAGTCCTGGGCCTTGAACTCAGGGCCTGAGCACTGTCCTTGGTCTTTTCTCAAGGCTAGAGCTCTACCACTTGAGCCACAGCACCACTTCCAGCTTTTTTTCTATGTATATGGTGCCGGAAAATTGAACCCGGGTCTGTGTGCATGCTAGACAAGCAATCTATCAAACTCCAGGCCCCCACTCTGCCACTTTTGCAACACCTCCACTCTGGCTTTTTTTTTTTTTTTTTTTTTTTTTGGTAGTTAAGAATGTAACAAGACTTTCCTGCCCCAGCTAACTTCCAGCTGCAATCCTCAGATCTCAGCCTCCTGAGTAACTAGTATCACAGAAATCTACAATACTATTATTATTGGTCACAATTAGCCTTGAACTAGAAACCCTTCGGTGTCAATTTACCAAGTGCTGAGATTACACATGTGCACTTCTGTGTTCTATACACTCTTGATTGTGATTATTTTGATGATTGATCTCTATATTAAATGTACCAGTGCAGCATCATTTATTATTACTACACATTCAGAATAGCACTGAAAAACAGCACTGTCTTAAACAATACTAAATTGTTAGTCTTAATTTTTTTTCCTCAGGATAAAAGCTTCAAAAGATTTCCAGGGCTGGGAATTTGGCCTAGTGGCAGAGTGCTTGCCTAGCATGCTCAAAGACCAGTGTTCTATTCCTTTGTACCACATACATAGAAAAAGGCCAGAAGTTTTTTTGTGGCTCAAGTGGTAGAGCTCTAGCCTTGGGGAAAAGCCCAAGGACAGTGCTCGGGCTCTGAGTTCAAGCCCCAGTACAGACCAAAAAAAAAAAAAGGATTTTCTTCCCTACTCCCTTAGGAAAAAAGCTTCAAAAAGGAATAATTTCTCCCTTTTTCTTAGGAAAACTCCAAAAAAGAAATATTTCTTAGGAAAAAAACCTCCAAAACAGGAATTTTCTTTTTTTTTGTAGGAAAAAGCTCCAAAAGTCTGAATATTATTAGTATCACTTAACTTGACATCTTCTTGGTCATAGTTCTCTTAAGATGTATTTAAAGGGGCCAGGAGTTTGGCCTAGTGGTTAAAGTGCTTGCCTAGCATGCATGAAGACCCGGGTTTGATTCCTCAGTACCACATACATAGAAAAAAACCGAAGTGGTGCTGAGGCTCAAGTGGTAGAGCTCTAGCCTTGAGAAAGTCCAAAGACAGTATTCAGGCCCTGAGCTCAAGCCCAGGACTGGCAAAAAAAAAAAAGATGTATTTAAAACAATAACACTGCCTCACCTATAAACACAAATACTTTATCTCATTGCCTCTTCCAACATTGCACTATGAAAAATTTCAAATATATATAAAACTGAAAGAATAGTGGGCACATGTATACTCACTATTAGCATTTATTGTATCTATATTGAACACAAGATACAGATACAATGACACATCACCCCTATATAGAGCCATGTGTATTTTCTAAAATTCTCATTCTATGTAATCATAACATCATTACAATGAACAACTTCCTGACACCATTTAAAACATAGTTTATATTAAAATTCATCTTCAAATATAAAATTTTAAAATCAGAAGAGCCTTTATCACTTTGGCGTCCAAAACTGTTTAAATGCCACTTAGAAATTCTGATTGAAAGGTTCTGTCGACCAGCTTAGGAAGAACCTTTGTGACTTGTGTGTATGCTGAGATTCTGGGGTTTAAACTCAGGGTATTGTATTCAGCAGGCAGGTGCTCTTATTACTGCCAGACCTTGTAACTTTAAAACAAAGCAGAACTTTCATTTTCTATGTTGATCCAGCAGAATGATTAATAGGAACTCAGGACCTGAGTTCAAGTCCCAGGACTGGCAAAAAAATAAAAATTAAAAAAAGAATACATTGAATTCTTAGGTAGTTAGGAGGCTTGTTAGCTCCTAGTTTTGTTTTTTACGCAAGATAGCAGTTCTGACATTATTAACTGTGCATATTCTGATCACATGTATTTTTACTGCTTGTTGATTTACATTAAATTTATTATGTGATTTGCTACTTTTCAGTGTAATGTGTTTCTCCTGCAATGGGAATACTCAAGTAAGTAAAAATTCTAGGAAAATGGCAGATAATTTTTTTTTCCAATTGTGGGGCTTGAAGGTGGGGCCTGAGCACTGTCCTTGGACCTTTCTCAAGGCTAGAGCTCTACTACTTGAGCCACAGCACCACTTGCAGCTTTTTTCTATGTATGTGGTACTGAGGAATCGAACCTGAGTCTTTGTGCATGCTAGGCAAGCTCTGCCATTAGGTCAAACTCCCAGCCCGGCAGCTAAATTTTGACCATGCTTTTTCCTTGGTCATACCCAAATTTATTTAGCCCAGTCTGAATGATAGGAGCAATTTTATGGCCTTTACAGTGTTTCATATGGATATACAGTTATGAATGAATACATCTATCTGTTCATAAAAATGTATCTTAATATCCATTTGCATATCTTACACTGACTACTTTGTACAGGTAAGACATTATTTTTCTTAACATCAGTTTTATTCAATGGTATGTAATTTAAAAACATTTTTATGAGGCCTGGTCTAGTGGTGGAGTGCTTGCCTAGCATGCACACAGCCCTGGGTTAAATTCCTTGGTATAAAAAGCCAGAAGTGTGCTGTGGCTCAAGTGGTAGAGCGCTAACCATGGAAAAGCTCCAGGACAATGTCCAGGCCCTGAGTTCAAGCCCAAGGACTGGCAAAAAAAAATTATAAAGTGCTTTTCTTATGGAATGTTTTGATATGATACAGTGTCCTGGTTAAAAGTAGATCTTTTGAGCCAAATACCAGTTGCTCATGCCTGTAATCCTTGCTACTCAGGAGGCTGAGGATAGGGGTTCAAAGCCAACCTGGGCAGAAAAAAGTCTGTGATACTCTTATCTCCAGTTAAGCACCAGGAAATAACAACAACGACAACAACAAAAAACAAAACTCAGAGGTAGAGCTGATGCTCAAGTGGTAGAGTGCTAACCTTTAGTAGAGAAGCTCAAATCATCACCCAGGCCCTGAGTTCAAGCCCCCAGGACCATCACACACATGCACACACACACACACAAAGTAGGTCTATCTTTTAAAGAAATACTTTAATAGCATTATTGAGGTATAATTTAAAGCTTTATTGAGGTGCATTAAGTCGAATATACATAACCAATCTAATTTTGTTATATAAGTACACCTATAAGACTATCACTGTACCAAGATACTGAACATAGGTATCACTACAGAAATTTCTTTTTTTTGTGCATGTGGACACAGTTTTGGGGCTTGAACTTGGGGCTTTGCACCTGTTAGTCAGATCTTCTGCTTGAGTCACATCTCCAGCCCCAGAAGTTTCTTCATAAAATGCTTGCAGAGTGTCTTTGATCATTTATCTCTTCCGTTTTCCTTTACCTGAAGAAGCCACTAATCTGCTTTTTGTTTCTATACCTTAATTTCCAATTTCAGCTCCTCCTTACCTTTTGTTGTTGTTGTTCCTGTACTGGAGCGTGAACTTAGGTCCTGATAGCTGTCCCTCTGTCCCTGAGTCATTTTGCTCAAGGCTAGCACTCTACCCCCCACAGCTCCACTTCTGGCTTTTTTTTTTTTTGCCAGTCCTGGTGCTTGAACTCAGGGGCTGACCACTGTCCTTTGGCTGTCCTCAAGGCTTGAGCTCTACTACTTGAGCCATAGCACCACTTCTGACTTTTCTGTGTATGTAGTACTGAAGAACTGAACCTGAGTCTTCGTGCATGCAAGGTACTATTTTTTTTTTTTTTTTTTGCCAGTCCTGGGCCTGAGCTCAGGGCCTGAGCACTGTCCTTGGACTTTCTCAAGGCTAGAAGCCCTACCACTTGAGCCTCAGCACCATTTCCGGCTTTTTTCTACGTATGTGGTACCGAGGAATTGAACCCAGGTCTTCGTGCATGCTAGGCAAGCACTCTACCACTAGGCCAAACTCCTGGCCCCCGGTACTATTTTTTTTTTTAAATTGTGGTTAGAGATAAAATGGACTTTTAGCTGGCTTTGAACTGTGATTCTTAGATCTCAGCCTCCTGAGTGGCTAGGGCTACATGGATGAGTCACCAGTGCCCCACTCAGCACTCTAATAGTATTGAAATCAAACTTGTATACTCTGATTTGCCTGGCTTCTCTTTCTCAGTATAATTGGGGATTTATGAGGCTGTTGCATGTACCTAATGTTGTTTTGATATGCCTCAATTTATCTGCTTGCTGATGAATATTTTTTTTCCTCCAGTTTGTGTGTCAGAATGTTTGTGTACAAGTTTTTTGGTCATATTTGTTATCTTATGAGGAACATGGTAGATAAACTCTGGGATCCATGCAGTTATTGATATTGTTGCATAATTCTTTGCCCTTTGAGTAGGAATTGTGTCTTGCTTCTATCTAATATGGCATGAAAAAGTTGTCTTTGATATGATGTATGCATGATTATATTAAAGATGATTAAGTCCTTCTAGCTAGGAGAGATTTGCTCCTTTTTTCGACTTGAGGAAAGCAAATGCCCAGGTTTCATAGGACCAGGTGGCAGGAAGCTGAGGGTGGTGTCCCTGCCAAAATTCAACAACTGGTCTTAGTCCTCCACCCATAGGAACTGATTTCTGCTAAAAGCCGGCTGCCATTGGATTATGAATCCTTTCCACTTGAGTCTCAGATAAGACTTTGTGTTTTTCTAGAGGACCCATTTTAGCTGGCTTCTAAAGCCAAAGAAATTTTGGTAAAATAACTGTGTGTTTGTGGGCTGGGATGTAGTTCAGTGGCATAGTACTTGCCTAGCAAGTGCATCTTCCTGGTTTCTACCCCTTGAACCCCCCCCCCCGAAAAAGAGAGAAGACAAAAAATGTAGTTAAAAACAATAACTCAACTGGTTTGGTGGTTCACGCCTGAAATCCCAGCTACTCAGGAGGCAATCTAAGGACTGCAGTTCAAAGCCAGGCCGGGCTCTAAAGGCTGTGAGACTCTTATCTCCAATTAATCACTAGAAAACGAGAAGTGGGGCTGTGGCTCAAGGGATAGGGCGGTAGCCTTGAGTAGTTGTATGTTTAAGGTTTTAAGAAATGCTAATTGTTTTCCTGTGTGGCCTTATCATTTTTTCACACTCATCAAACATGTATGGTGCACTAGTTGCCTCATATTCTCACCAACACTTAGTATATTCAGCCTTTTCCAGCCACTCTAGCTGGAGTGTTAGTAGAATTAAGGGAAAGGAAGAAGGTAAAAATACACAGAGACTACCGATAGGCTGGATGTCATCATGGTGAAGGGTGGAGCATGAATCCAGAAGTCAAATGGGCATTCAGTTCAGCAGCAGCATGTCTTATACACTTTATTCAGGAAAGGAATTTTCTTTCCTTAAAAGCAAAATTGTGAGTTGTGCGTAATCTGTTTCAGGTCAGAGTCCTCATTCTAGGAATTCTGTATTGCAGGTTGAACCTCTCACCACAGCATGCCAGAAAAAAAGAAATGGATGAGTCAGGGTGAAGGGAAGACAAAGGAGATACTTAATGTGGTATGGGCCTTTCCAAGGAGGGGCAGAGTCAGCTTTCAGTTATGACATGCAGTTAAGAGAGGAAGGATTTAGGCTTTAATAAGGGGTAAGAGGTATGCATAATTATTAAATAGTCATAGCCACAAGCATGCTCCAGTTCACCTCAGGATTGCCTTGTAATAATGAGACATGGTTGTAAACCAGGTGCTGTGGCTCATCCCTGTTACCCCAGCTGCATAGGAGTGCTGTACTACTTGATCCCTGTCCATGGTCTTAGTAATGTCTTTTTTTTTTTTTTTATGTCAGTCCTGTGGCTTGAACTCAGGGCCTGAGCACTGCCTTTGGGCTTTCTCAGGGCTAGACCTCTACCACTTGAGCCACAGTACCACTTCCAGCTTTTTCTTTTTTTTTGCCAGTCCTGGGCTTGAGCTCAGGGCTTATGCACTGTCCTACCCACTCCCAGCCCCCACTTCCAGCATTTTCTATGTGGTTGGAGGAATCAAATCCAGGTCCTCGTATGTGGGCTAAGCAAGCATTCTGCCACTAGGCCAAATTCCCAGCCCTAGAAATATCTTCTTAAAAGTGACAGTCGGGGCCGGGAGTTTGGCCTAGTGGTAGAGTGCTTTCCTAGCATGCACAAAGACCCGGGTTCGATTTCTCGGTACCACATATATAGAAAAAAGCCGGAAGTGGTGCTGAGGCTCAAGTGGTAGAGCTCTAGCCTTGAGAAAATCCAAGGACAGTGCTCAAGCCCTGAGCTCAAGCCCAGGACTGGCAAAAAAAAAAAAAAAAAAAAAAGTGACAGTGAACAAAGTTTGTTCAACCCCATGAGGCCCTGGGGGTTTAAAAGAGGTAGTAAGGTATTATAGAATGTGCTTTCTTAGTAAGACTCTTGGCACAAGGAAGGTAGGATAAATACTAGTAGATTTGGGGAGGTGTCTATTTAAGGATGCTCTGATTCTCATGTATTTTATTATAGTATAGCAATGAAGTAGTGAAAACATGTTTACCCAAACTTCCTTAATTGGAAAATCCTAGGATTTTTCTGTTGCTAGCTGGCTTTACTTGCATTTAATCTTACTGTTCTGGGCTACAGGTACAGAGTTAAAATTTTAGTTTGAGTTTTGCTATCAATGACCAACATGACCTTAGACACATTGTTTACCTTTCAGTAATTCTGTGTGTGTGTGCATGTGTGTGTGTGCGCATGTGTGTGTGTGTGTGTGCCCCAGTTCTGGGGCTTGACCTCTGGGCGTGGGCAATATCCTTGAGCTTTCTCAAGCTTAGCATTCTACCACTTGAGCCACAGCACCACTTCTGGCTTTTTCTGTGTATGTGGTACTGAGGAATTGAACTCATGGCTTTGTGCAAGATAGGCAAGCACTAGACCACACTCCCGGCGCTCATGCCTGCTTATTACAAACTACTGGGCACTGTTCTGGGTACTGTTCTCCTCTGCCCTTGGGAGTTGTTTAAAATGTAGAATCGGTAACTCGAAACAAGGCATTGAAGTGGATTCTGAGGGTCAGTGTAAACACCTAGATTACCTTCTCTTCGTTGTTGATTGTGTTCACTGAGGCTTATATTCTGGATGAGTACAACTGTATATCAAGAGCTGCATCAATGATATGCTGCTTGATTTGGAAATAAATACAGGTAAGAAGCAATAGCGAAACCTGTTAGTGTTTGACAGTAGCTGGAAACAGAAACAAAAACCTGATCTGATGAGCCTCTCCAGGGCGCCAGAGGGAGGTCTCGCCGGGGTCGCGGGCCGAGGTTGGTGGGAGGCTGCGATCTCCGGGGCGGGGCCGTGGGCGCGGAGGCGGGGCCGGGCCGGTCGGCGGGGAGGGGCGCCGAGCTCTCCGGGGCGGGGCCGAGCGGCGAGGGACACCTCCACGGAACCGCAGCATTTCCACCGAGCAGCCGCATTTCCGCAGAGCCGCGGTCGGGGTCCTCCGGAAGGACGCTCCGGCTCCGTCTGTCTCGTGACTGCCCCGAGCTCAGCTTCGCCACCTGAAACTGCGGAAAAACAGAGGAACTAGCCGACCATGGCCTCGGAGGGCCCGGGCACGCGTCGCGCCCGAGTGGCGGAGCAGCCCAGGTGCGGAGAGGGTGCCACGTCGTGGCCTCCTGGGTTGGCCCGGCAAGGGTAGGGCGGCCGGGGGCCCTGCTGGGGCTGCTTCGTCCCGGAAGGCAGACCGGAGCCTTGGATGCCTCCGTGGGCCCTGGGACTGGTCTTGCTGGAAAGACGCCCCTGACCCTCCCACCGCACTCCTGCCTGGCCTCACCTGCCTGGCGCCCCTGCTCTGCGTGGCCCAAAGCGACTTCAGCTCGGGCTTGCTTTGCCCGCCAGGTGACACCGCTTTTAAGCAAATAGTTATGGAAAACCAACGCCCCCTTGCTCTCTGGCTGCATCTTCTTTAAAAATAAAGCAAAAATAAAAATCTAGGACTCTCAGAACTGTCATGGAAGGAATTTACGTGTTGCCAGTGCCTAGCTACAGAGTAGCTCCTAATTTAGCGGTGTCCAGTGGAGAATTTTTTAAAATTACAGATTTGTTGTGGAAATACTTCGTTCTGGTTTATAAGGCTGAGGTCTCACTTGCTGCATTAGCCAAGGGATTTTCTGATGTTGGGTCCTCTCCCTCTTTGCTAGGGTTCTTCCTCTGAAGTCTTCCTACTTCCTGGTTTATTGCAGTTCTTGTCAGCTGAAAACATTATACTTCAGCATAATTTGAAAAGGGTGCCTAATCCAGCAAAGGAGGTCTATTTAGTTGCCAGAAATAAGTGTTTTGTTTTAAATAGAGGCCAGCATGGCATTGGACTGCAATTTAATGGCTCCAGTGTTGTAACATTTTCTGGAGGTGCTTGCCTAGTGCGGTTGTCCTGATAGGCTTGGATGAGTTAGGACACAGAAAACCTGCTTCAGAAGTGTCGTGAGGAGTTTGTCACATGAAAGTAAGTGCAGCCCATATTTCGGTGTATTACATGAAACATGTCCATGTATAAATTAGAAGTATGTTTTCTTTTATATATACACATGCACTATATATGTGCATATATGCATTATAGATTTGCACACACAGTTATATCTATGTTTTTTTTTGTTGATAGTAGTGGGGATTGAGCTCAGGGTCTCTGGTCAGCACAAAAATGCTTCCACCCGAGCCATATCCCTGCCCTTTTGCCTTTTAGTTTTCACATAGGATCTTGTATTTTTGTTCTGTCCAGCCTTGGACCAGAATCCTTTTATCTTAGTAGATTGGATACTTCATTTTATATAATTTTAATAGAAAGATTAATTCCTACAGTTACTTTGCTAGAAAGATGATGAGCAAAAGTACATGCACTAAAAATGAAGCAATGTTTAGCAAATTTCTTTTCTTTTTTTTTTTTTTTTGCCAGTCCTGGGCTTGAGTTCAGGGCCTGAGCACTGTCCTTGGACTTTCTCAAGGCTAGAGCTCTACCACTTGAGCCTCAGCACCACTTCCGGCTTTTTTCTATATATGTGGTACCGAGGAATTGAACCCGGGTCTTCATGCATGCTAGGCAAGCACTTTAACCACTAGGCCAAACTCCCGGCCCAGCAAATTTCTTTAGTGCACTTTTTGTCTTTCATTATTTTTAATAGTATTTAGTCACATGACACATTCTTAATGTTAGTATTGTTCTGTGCAAGCTACAGAAGACTTTGTAGTAAGCTCTGGTATTTTCTTGTGTTTGATAGGTGTGAGGTTGTTTGTGTGAGGTGTTGGTGGTACATGCATGTGTGCATGCAAGTACAGGTGCTTGAACTTGGCCTCCTCACATTCTTGCTTGTCTTTTTTACTCAAAGCTGATTCTTTGCCGCTTGAGCCACACCTTCACTTAGGGCTTTTTGCTGGTAACTTGGACATGAGTCTTGCAATTTTCTGCTCCAGTTGATTTCAAACTGGGATCCTCAGATCTCAGCTTCTTGAGAATCTAGGATTACAGGCATGAGCCACCTCTGCCTGGCTTACAGGAATGTTCTGAAGACATATTCATTTTAAGAGGGGTGAGATTTGCTAAATCTGAAGAGAGGACCTATGAATCTACTTAACTGGTAGATGTTATTCTGTGGGATCTCCAAGATGAACCTGTCTCTGCCAGAATCTCTAGCTTTCTGCTCAAAATGCCTTGTTAACGTCATAGCTATGAGCAATAACATTAGTTAGCCACATTATGAATTATGAATTTTGTAGTGTATGTGTGTTTGTGTGTGTGTGCACATGTGCATGTAACATGTATGTATGTGCATATGTGGATGCTCATTCTGTGGCTTGAACTTTGGGCCTGCTTTTTTTTTTGTCATGGGACTTGAACTCTAGGCCTGGGCACTGTCCCTGAGCTCTTCTGCTCAAGGCTACCATCCTACCCCATGAGCCATAGTGCCACTTCTAGTTTTCTGGTGGTTAATTGGAGATGAGTCTCATGGACTTTTTAGTGCCTGTGCTGGCTTTGAACCACTATCCTCAGATCTCAGCCTTCTGAGTAACTAGGATTATGGGCATCAGCCACCACACCCAGCTTTCCCTAAACTGTTTTGCCAAAGGCTACTCCTCTACCATCTGAGCTATAGCATCATTTTTAGCTTTTATTGGTTAATTGAAGATAAGAGACTCATTCCTGGACTTTCCTGCCTGGGCAGGCTTTGAACTACAATTCTCAGATCACAGTCTCCTGAGTAGCTAGTGTTACAGTTATGAGCCACCTGTCCTTGTCTGTTTTACCAACTCCTCCTTCACTTCCTCCTCCTCCTTTTTCTTCCGTTTCTATGAGAGTCACATAGCAATAAAAAGCACTGTATGTTCTTTCTGCATCAACACATGCTTACTTCCTAGAACTGACGTATTTTAGCTTTCCTTATCAGCAGTCTCTTTTCTCCTACTTTTAGGGATTAAGTTTCAAATTGTTGGATTCCTACTTGATTTTCACATCCCCTATAATTCACTCATTTGAAGTTTTGTCTTACAGAGTTTTACAGTCATCACTGCAATCAAATTTTGAGCATTTTCTAACCTCAAAAAAAAAACCAGCATCACTTAAATTATTATCCTGGGTCATCCCTCATCCCACGCCCTGAGCAACTGCTAATTGTTAATTATGTCCTATCTTGATAGATTTGAGCACTTCAGACATTGCAAATAAAGAAAATCATAACAAAATACAGTTTTTACCCCCAGTCCTGGTTCTTGAACTTAGGGTGTGGGCACTGTCTCTGAGCTCCTTTTGCTCAAGGCTAGTACTCTACTACTTGAGCCACAGCTCCACTTTTGGCTTTTTCTGTGTAGTTCATTGGAAATAAGCTTGGGGACAGTGCCCAGACCTTGAGTTCAAGGTCCATGACCGGAGCACATGCACGCACAGGCACGTACGCACATGCACACACACATACACACACACACATGCACGCACAGTTATTGGCATTGGTAGGTGGCTGAGAAAGAAAGGTCTTGAGTTTTAGGCTAACTTGAATATGCAAGACTTTAACAAATGTGTACTGTAGTATGCATTCTTACGTAAAGCAGAATGAATGTGTATGCTCTTCTATTGACATGACTTAGCAGTATGAGATGGTTACATCTTCCCTAAGCATTTTGGATTTGGACAGGACCTGAGAGGACTCTGTAGTTCACATTGTTTAGAAAAGAGGCTAAGAGAAAATGGTAAACTTTGAATTAGAATTATGACTATGGCTCCAGTAGACTTGTTTTTGGGGGCCAGAAGTGTGGTCTAGTGATAGAGTGCCTGCCTAGCATTCAGGAAGCCCTGGGTTTGATTCCTCAGTACCACATGCACAGAAAAAAGCTGGAAGTGGTGCTGTGGCTCAAGTGGTAGAGCGCTAGCCTTGAGAAAGCTCAAGGACAGTTCCCAGGATCTGGCAAAAAAAAAAAGCTCCAGAACTGGCAAAAAAAATTGTGTTTGAATTCCTGGTGTCTGCTCTAGTGTTCAACTGACCCTGTCTACTGGGTTTAGTAGCATATCCCTTAAAATTCATGTCTACTTTCATACTTAGGTTATGACTTTATTGCACCTAAAATCAAGTTTAGGTGAGGTAATAGTTATATGGGCCTTAATCCAGTATGATTGATATCTATCTTGCAAGGAAAAGTCAGCACAGATGGAGACATTCAGGGAGAATGCTCAGGGGCAACGGGCAGAAAGTACCAGGGGTATGAGTACCAGGATTGAAAGCCACTACCAGCAGTGGGAAAAGGCAACAAATGTTCTTCTTTGTAAATTGTGGAGGTGCATGTACTGCTGATTCTGGATTTTGGACAACTGGCCTACAGAACTGGAAAACAATACATTTCTGACATTTTAAGATGGGTTATGGTCCTTAGTGATTACAGTGACTCCTGATTACTACTTTTAGTATAAAGAGATTCTTCCTTGGATACCATTGAAAAAATTGTATGGGTAGTTACTTTCCCCCTTTTTTTTTTTGCCAGTCTGGGGCTTAACTCGGGGTCTCAACATTTTCCTTGGGCTTTTTCAAGGCTAGCTCTCTACCACTTGAGCCACAGCACCACTTCCAGCTTTCCAGCTGGTCCTGGGACTTGAACTCAGGGCCAGGGCACTGTCCTTGGGCACTTTTTGCTCAAGGCTAGTGTTCTGCCACTGGAGCCAAAGCTCCACTTCCAGCTTTTTCTGGAATACTGAGGAATCAAACCCAGGCTTTGTGCATGCTAGGCAAGCACTCTACCACTAGGCTACGCTCCTATCCCCACTTCCAGCATTTTTTCTATGTATGTGGTACTGGGGAATCAAACCTGGATCTTCGTGCATGCTAGGCAAGCATTCTACCACTAGGGTAAACCCCCAGTCCAGTTACTTTCTTCATAATTAAAAGAAATTGCTTTTTGTTGTTGTTGGGTATGTCACCTTAACTTCTTAATTCTTCAGTGTACTTCGCTATATAGTTACATATGCCTGTGTATATTACAGGCTTGCTTTCTGCAGTGCTGAGGAATTAACATGGGATCTCATGCATGCTGCATGTGTATTCTGTTTTGGGACTATACCCCAGCCCCTCCACAGAGTCTTTCTAATATCTGATATTTTGAAATACTCTTGTTTACAGATTGCTAAAGCTCAAAGAGATGTTTAAATCTAAGTTTGGTTCTATACCCAAGTTTTATGTTCGAGCACCAGGAAGAGTCAACCTAATAGGTATGTCAAAGGTTCTTTCTCTTAATTTTTCTTAATTTTGATGTCTTTATACTTACTGTGTTGGAGGGATATTTGGAAGCATTTCTACTCCTTGCTTTAAAAAATGTGGTCCTTGGGGGCCGGGAGTTTAGCCTAGTGGTAGAGTGCTTGCCTAGCATACATGAAGACCTGAGTTTGATTCCTCGGTATCATTTACATAGAAAAAAGTAAAAAATGGTGCTGTGGATCAAGTGGTAGAGCTCTAGCCAAAGAGCCCAAGGTCAGTGCCCAAGCCCTGAGTTCAAGGCCCAGGACTGGCAAAAAAAATATGGGGTCCTTGGATTGGAGGCATGGCTCAGGTGTTAGAGCACCAGCCAGTGAGTAAGAATATTACATACGGAGTTCAAGTCCAGGTCTCAGACAAAAAAAAAATGTGGCCCAAGTATATTAGGTTTTCTCTTGTGAAATATTTTTAATTTAATAACAAATTAGTAATCTTTTCAAATAAATTTGTATACTGTTTTTCTGACTCCATATTTCCTAATAATTTAAATACTTTGAGTACATATCATTTCTGTTCTTTTTCAGTTATTATAAATATTTTTCTTGCTGGGTTCTGGTGGCATATGCTTGTAATCCTAGTTACTCAGAAGGCTGAGATCTGAGGATCCAGATTTGAAGCCAACTGGGATAGAAAATTCTGTGAGACTCTATCTCCAATTAAGCAACATAAAGCTGAAAGTACAGGTGTGGCTCAAGTAGTAAAGCACCAGCCTTGAGCAAAAAAGCCAAGTGAGGGATTGAGGCCCTGAGTTCAAGCCCTAGTGCCTGTACAAAAAATAAAAATAGGGGCCAGGAGTTTGGTCCAGTGATAGAGTACTTGCCTAGCATGCACAAAGATCCTGGTTTGATTCCTCAGTACCACACACATAGAAAAAAAGTTGGAAGTAGTGTTGTGGCTCAAGTGGTAGAGCTCTAGCCTTGAGAAATTCCAAGGACAATGCTCAGGACTGGCAAATAAAAATAAAAAATAAATAAAAATACATTTTTTTGTTTCTGTAGAGATCATAATGTTTAATACCTTTATAATAACCTATAAAGTTGATATTCTGTTAATTTACCCAAAAGAATTTATTTTTCTCTTTTTCTTTGTGCCAGTCCTTGGGCTTGAACTTGGTGCCTGAGCACTGTTCCTGAGCTTACATGCTCAAAGCTAGTACTCTGCCACTTGACCCACAGCTCCGCTTCCAGCTCACGACTTTCCTGCTCTGGCTGTCTTTGAACAGATCTTAGCCTGCTTAGTAGCTAGCATTACAGGTGTGAGCCATCAATGCCCAGCAACTTAAGAAAATTTGGCATTGTACATAACATTACTTTGAATTTTCAGTGTGCCTTTTGGAATGTACACTGGGAATTCAGCTCTGATAACACCCTTGGATACCCTGTCCCCCATTCCTTGTCTACTGTACATGGCAGCACTCCCTTGGGAGCCAGTGATGGCAGAGCACAAGTCCCAGTACCTCATTATGGTGGAGGAAGGAGAGGACCAGGCCGTCAGCCATTGACAGTGCAGACGAAGTCCTGATGCAAAAGCCCAAACTACTCCTGTCATGAGATTTCTGATCCCCATTGGTTCCACACCCCACAAAGACCCAAGTACCAAATGAAAAAGAAAAGGAGCAGCCTGCAGCAGCTGGTCCACTCCAAGTAGTTCCCCCATTCTTCTTGGAAGGGTGAAGTCAGAGGTTGTTTATTTCTGTTTCCTCTATAGCCCACCTGCCTGGGGAGTTAGCCCTGGGATTCCAAGCCAGGGTAAAGGCTGGAATGCATCACAGTTCTTTCTCAGCAGGTTACCCAGTGCCTTCAAACAGGCGTGCTTTTATTTGGGTGGGGAATGGTGATGTACTAGGTGTACCACTTGTACCTTTTGAGCCATGCTCCTGCCCTTTATATTTTAATTACTTTTCAGACAGAATCTCATACTTTTTGCCTGGACTTGCCTGTGACAGCAGTTCTCCCTACTTACACCTCCCTCATACCTGGAATTATAGGAGCACATCGCTAAGCATGGACTGCTTGTTCAGATAAGAGTCTTGCCAGCATTTTACCCTGCCGTCTTGAACTGTAATTCTTTGGATCTTTGCCTCCTGAATGGTTGGAATTGCTTCCTATATCCTCAGGCCAGGTCCACATATTTGAATATCTATTTGTGTTTGTTTCATGTCTTTTTGAAGATAAGGAAGAAAGATAACTATGAAAACCAGTTCTCCATCTTTAATCGATTAAAAAGCCCTTTATTATCCATTTTAAAGATCATATCAGTGGAGAAACATGATTCACTCTTTATAATAATACCTTGTAATAACAGTAGAATAAAAATAAGACTGTATGAATTGTCTTCTGTTAGTATTGTGTTTCTCAGTTGATGAATCAGATAGAACAATACGAAATTAGTGAACTTGCTGAGCCCATCTTTTTTTAAAATTCGTTATGTGAATAATGATCTGAGTTTAAATATCAGCTTCTACAGAACATTACAGTATAATAGGTAGAACTGTCTAAGTGAGTTATAGAAGAAATTAGCATTTGAAATTAGCAAAGGAGAATAGATGGCTTCCTTTGATTATACATTGAAAGTATAGGTAAGATTAGATCTTTTTATGGTTTCTTTTTTTTTTTTTTTTTTGCCAGTCCTGGGCTTGAGCTCAGGGCCTGAGCACTGTCCTTGGACTTTCTCAAGGCTAGAGCTCTACCACTTGAGCCTCAGCACCACTTCCAGCTTTTTTCTATGTATGTGGTACCAAGGAATCGAACCCGGGTCTTCATGCATGCTAGGCAAGCACTTTAACCACTAGGCCAAACTCCCGGTCCCTTTTTTATGGTTTCTTTTCCCATCTTTGCCTGGCATGTTGCCCATGACTTGACCATTGATGATTTAATTACTAGACAATTGTTTAAGCCACAAAGGTAAGCAAAATCTTTCCCTTTACTGAGTTTATTTAGTAAGGAAGAGAGTAGAATTTAAATGCCATTAATACAAGGGAAAGTATACTTAAATCTGTAATTTTTTCATGTTAAAAATGCTAATACGAGGGGCTGGGAGTTTGGACTAGTGGTAGAGTGCTTGCCTAGCATGCATGAAGACCTGGGTTCAATTCCTTGGTACCATACACAAGTGGTACCGTGGCTCCAGTGGTAGAGCTCTGGCCTTGAAACAGCCCAAAGACAGTGTTCAGGCCCTGAGTTCAAGCCCCAGGACTGGCAAAAAAAATTGCTAATAATAACTGACATCAGGGAAAGGAGATATTTATTTGCTTGATGCTCATAAGCTAGAAATTAAAAAAATTGAAAATGATTATCAATTAGAAATAGAAAAAAAGAGCTTAAATTGAAGAGAAGTTTAAAGAAACAAACAACAGCATTCAGAAAGTAACTGATACACTTATGGCTAGCAGAAGTTCCTTGTATCACTATTTAGGGGAGAAAAGAAACCAAATCACTCTGCTCATACTTTTGTGTGTGTGTGTGTGTGTGTGTGTGTTTGTGTGTATGCGTGCGCATGGGTGTGCATGTGCATACTAGGGTTTTTGTTTTTTTGTTTGTTTTTGGTCAGGTGTGGGACTTGAACTCAGGGCCTGATCTCTTTTTGCTCAAGACTAGTGCTCTGCCACTTAGAACCACAGCATCTCTTCCAGTTTTTTGGTGGTTAATTAGAAGTAATTAGAAGTAAGAGTCTCACAGACATTCCTACCTGGGCTGGCTTTGAACTGTCATCCTCAAATCTCAGCTTCCTGAGTAGCTAGGATTATAGGTGCATGCTACCAGTACCTGGTTCATACTAGGGTTATTTATTTATTTATATTGTTTTTTTATTGTGGGTTTTAAAGTTAGGTCTTTAAAATTGCTTGGCTAGGCAATTCTTGTACCACTTGAGCCACACCCACTTATACTCTTAGTGATTTATTTTCTGGTCCATGGTCATGTTTTTTCTTGTTGTCAGCTTACTTAACATTGTTTCTCACCAGCAATGAAAAAAGATGCTTATGTCTCTTTTCTAGGAGAGCATATAGACTATTGTGGATATTCTGTTCTTCCCATGGCTGTAGAACAAGATATGTTAATAGCTGTGGAACCTGTGAAGACACACACACTCCAATTGGCCAATACAAATCCCTTGTATCCGTGAGTATCTAGGATCACCAATACATGCCCAATGTGCTTGTGTATATATGTATATAGTGTTTATATGCAAAACCTTTTTTGTTTTTGGTGCTGGTGCTGGAGCCTAAACTCAGGGTCTAGGTGCTCACCCTGAGCTTTTTTGCTCAATACTATTACTCTACTTGAGTCACTACCTTAGCTTTTTTTTGCTCAAGGCTAGTGCTCTACCACTTGAGCCACAGTACTGCTACTTTCGGCTTTTTCTGTGTATCTGGTACTGAGGAATCGAACACAGGGCATTGTGTATGCTAGGCAAGCATTCTACCACTAGGCTACAATCCCAGATCCCTTTAGTTTCTTTTTTACACCAGAGCCATACTTCTACTTCTGACTTTTTGGTGGTTAATTGAAGATAATAGTCTCACAGAATCTCTGCACAGGCTGCTTTTGAACCTCAGTCCTCAGATCTCAGCTTCCTAATTAGCTAGGATTACAGGTGTGAGCCACAGGTGCCCAGCTGGACTCTTTCATTTGTCTAATCAGTATTTAGTGAAGAGTTCCCATATGCTACACATTATGTAGGATTGTGGGCAATGAAACTGTTAAAATACTTCTCTTGTGCCAGGTTCAGTGGCTCACGCCTGTAATCCTAGCTACTCATGAGGCTGAGATCCGAAAATCACAGTTCAAAGCCAGCCCAGCTACTAAAGTCCATGAGAACTCTTATCGCCAATTAACCACCAGAAAAGTCAGTGAAATCACCAGTGAAATCAGGTCTAGCACCATCTAGTTACCAGAGCTTGTTATCTTGCTGTATTTTCATTATCTGTTTATTTACCTAGTTTTCTCAGATTATAAACTGTGATTTAAGCTACTGAGTCTCTTTTTCAGTGCTCTAATCTAAGACAGACTGTCTGTGCTGGTGGCTCACCTGTAATCCTAGCTACTCAGGAGGCTGAGATCTGAGGATTGCAATTCAGAGCTAATCCAGACAGGAAAGTCCATGAGAATCTCATCTCCAGTTCCCCACAAGAAAACTGAAAGTGATACTGTGGCTATAAGTGGTAGAGTATTAGCCTTAAGCAGAAGAGCTTAGGGACCGTGCCCAGGCTCCATAACTGATATTTAGATGTTTCTAGCTCAGCACTAGACACAACTAATATAGATACTTAGAAAATTTTTATTGGAAGAAAAAGTGAAGAAATGAATAAAATTAAATGGGAACTAGGCATGAAGATATATATTCCTGAGTTATGCCTTATTACATTTTCAGGAATTTCATTGCAGAAGTCTGCAACATGAGAGTAGTAATGAAGAAAGCAGGTTGATGGTGATGTAGGGATATAGTTGGTGTGAAAAGGAGGGCCTATTTTTGAACCATAGGAAAATACTGAGCAGAAAGGCAAGATCACTGGAAACAGCAAAGATAAACTACGTTTTCTACAAAAGACTTAAGTGACACTTCTAACTCTGTAGGAGTTGGTACTTTGTGAAGTTTTCTTCAGTGTTACTCATCTAGTTTTCGACATCTGTGTAACCCTCTTTACCCATTCCTCTCTGGTTTTTATGACTTTCAAAACCTCCTTTTAGCTAGGAATAGGACTCATAATATTTTCTAGATAGCTTTATTTGCTTCTAAATTCTATGACCCTTGATGATGGAAGGAGATTTTCTACATTTTATGAATAACAATACAATAAAGTACTTATGAGCTGGAATCAGACTACGAATCCTTGGAAATTCACTATTTCTAAGCTACCTTTCCTTCTCTACCCAGTGCTGACTATAGAAATATCACCCTCTAAGCCTCATGTCCCATGAAGAATTGTACAGTATTTTACAGAATTATTGCCTGGTAGTGATTGCTAGTCTTGACTAAATTTCATTCTTTTTTTTCCATATATTTTTATTATTTATTTATTTTTTGCCAATTGTGGAGCTTGAACTCAGGGCCTAATCACTGTCCTTGGAATTTTTTTTTTTTTTTTTTGCCAGTCCTGGGCTTGAGCTCAGGGCCTGAGCACCATCCTTGGACTTTCTCAAGGATAGAGCTCTACCACTTGAGATTCAGCACCAATTCCGGCTTTTTTTCTATGTATGTGGTACCAAGGAATCGAACCCGGGTCTTCAAGCATGCTAGGCAAGCACTTTAACCACTAGGCCAAACTCCCAGCCCTGTCCTTGGAATTTTTTTCCTCAAGGCTAGAGCTCTACTCTTGAGCCACAGCACCACTTCCAGCTTTTTTT
The DNA here is from genome assembly GCF_031878675.1 of Megascapheus bottae. Taxonomy (NCBI): domain Eukaryota; kingdom Metazoa; phylum Chordata; class Mammalia; order Rodentia; family Geomyidae; genus Megascapheus; species Megascapheus bottae. The sequence continues at coordinate 18,069,149 of NC_143533.1, read as the reverse complement.
CTATGTATGTTGTGACAAGGAATCGAACCCGGGTCTTCATGCATGCTAGGCAAGCACTCTACCACTAGGCCAAACTCCCGGCCCTCCATATATTTTTTATTGTAATTAATAGAAGGGTTACATTATATTCACCAGATAGAAGGTGCATTACTTCACAAACTAAATTTTATTCTTTTTTTTTTTTTTTTTTTTTTGCCAGTCCTGGGCCATGAACTCAGGGCCTGAGCACTGTCCTTGGATTTTCTGAAGGCTAGAGCTCTACCACTTGAGCCTTAGCACCACTTCTGGCTTTTTTTATGTATGTGGTACCAAGGAATTGAACCTGGGTCCTCGTGCATGCTAGACAAGCACTCTACTACTAGGCTAAACTCCAGGTCCCTAAATTTTATTCTTTAAGACAAGTTCTCTGTCTCTCATATTTGTTTTCCTTTACAAGCTTTGCACATTTAAGTAGTCAGTCATTATATGTATTTTTCCATAGAGATGATTTACTCTGAACTAGGATAAACCTTAGAAGGAATTTATTACAGTGATTGGCACATAGTAGATATTTATTAAATTTCATGGTATGGGAAATGCTGTTCTATTCCCTGCCTTTTCTGTCTCATATTTTATTGTTTGATTTACCATTCTGTATGCCTGCCTATCATTTATCCTACCTATCTTTCATTGTGGAGTTTTTTTCTTCTTACAAAGAAGTCACAAAAATACTGCAGAGAATTCAAACATATCCACCAATGTTATTCTCAGTGAATCAAGTCAAGAAAGTATACAGCATCTCTTTGCTAACAATACTAATTTCAATCAGTTGGTTAAGGTGCTCTCTAACATTTTCTAGCATAAAGTTACCTTTGTCTCTTTTCAGTTAATAAGCATCTGGTGGAAGAAAATACTTAATCTGTATAAATATCTTGTATTTTTAACATCCATTGGTGATTCTTTTGTGTGTGTGTGTGTCTCAGGCGTGAGGCTTGAATTCTGGGCCTAGGCACTGTCCCTGAGCTCTTCAGCTCAAGGCTATGGCCCTACCCCTTGAGCCACAGTGCCACTTCCAGTTTTCTAGTGGTTAATTGGAGATAAGAGTCTCGTAATCTTTAATGCCCAGGCTGGCTTTGAATGGCGATCCTCAGATCTCAGCCTTCTGAGTAGCTAGGATTACAGGCATAAGCCACTGCACACAGCCTTCATTGGTGATTCTTTTAACATGGAATTATCCATTATCGTGTGGTAATTTTCAGTTTCCATAATTTCTTCAATATTTGTCAGTTGATTTTGTGTGTGTGTATGTGTGTATGTGCATGTGTGTGTGCATGTGTGCATGCATGTGTGCATGCATGTGCCAGTCTTGGGGCTTGAACTCAGGGCTTGGGCACTGTCCCTGAACTTTTTCATTCAAAGCTAGCACTAACTACTTCAGCCACAGCTCCACTTCTAGCTTTTTGATTATTTGCCTGCTCAGGCTGGCTTAGAACTGTGATACATGATCCTTGGATCTCAGCCTCCTGAATAGCTAAGATTACATGCGTGATCTACCAGCTCCCAGCAGTTGATATTTTTGTAAGTGTTTTCCCTTCTTCATTGAGGTAATTTATTCATTGATTAATTTATTTCAGTACAGTATTATGGGATACATATTCATTCAATATAGACTCATTTTTTTCTTTTTTTGTTCCATCATGGGGCTCGAACTCAGGCCCTGGCTGCTGTCCCTGAGCTTTTCTGTTCATGGCTATTGCTCTAACACTCTGAACCACAGTTCTACTTCTGGTTTTTGAGTGGCTAATTGGAGATAAATGTCTTATGGGGACTTTTCTTCCTGGGCTGGTTTTGAACTGCATTCTTCAGATCTCAGCCTCCTGAATAGCTAGGATTACACTCATGATCCACTGGTCCCTAGTTTGGAATCTTATTTTATTTTATTTTATTTTTTGCCAGTTCTGGGCATGGCTCAGGGCCTGAGCACTGTCCTTGGGTTTTCTCAAGGCTAGAGCTCTACCACTTAAGCCACAGCATCACTCGTGACTTTTTCTATGTATGTGGTACCAAGAAATCGAACCAGGGTCTTAATGCATGCTAGGCAAGCACTCTAGCACTAGGCCAAACTCTCAGCCCTGGAATCTTATTTTTTCATTAGAATAATTATTTTCTTATTTCCTCCTTTTCTTAAACTGGGTAGGTGGTAAAGTTGGATGGCTGGCACAGAGTAGGAAGAGGGCTTTGAGTACTTGGTTTCAGTTAGGGATGGGCCAAACAGCAGGCTCAGGATAACTGATTCATGTGGTTTACCCCAGTTTACCAAGGACCAACATGAAAGAAAAAATGGCTGTAGATTATGCTAAAAATGTATTGGTTGCTCTCTGGTTCAGGAAATAAAAAGTCACTTAGTGATGGTTTAGTCATTTAAGGCCACTACAACTTCCTCTGTTAACTTTTGGCAGGTGGGGGTGTTCATTGTTCTGTGGGTAGCCTGAAGTACATACATTGAAAAGAAAAGGAGAGTTCAGTGTCACTGTCTTAGCACAAGATGGCAGCAGTCAACCATGATTTTCACAATGTGTTTTGGTTTTGCAGGGACTTCAGTACCAGTATTAATAACATTCAGATTGACAAAACCAAACCTTTGTGGCACAATTATTTCTTATGTGGATTTAAAGGAATTCAGGTAAACCAATTCATAAAACACCTAGTAGAAGTTGAAATTATGATGTGTATTATAGAATTATTATCCCATTATTAAGGATATTCAGTCTTAACTGGTATTTCTCTTCTGCTTTGTTAATTTGCTTCTGAAAGGAGGGAACTATTACTGTTTGAGGGGGTCAGGGGGATGTTCATGGGGTGACACAGCTGGCTATTGGCTCAAAAACCAGTTCATCTGACAAACATCTGTCTGAGTTTTACATCTTTGTTCGTACTTTCTGTTGAGGATTTATTCTAGCAATATTATATTTCATTCTTGGGACATATGGGAGTATAGTGTAATGGGATTTAGAGCCAGACAGCCCCATGTTTGAATCTGGGCTTTACCCAGATGTGTTCATTTAAGTCTCAGATTTATCTGTGAAATGACATCACTACTGCCCTAGTCCTTGCCGGGATGCTACAGTGCTTGGCAGCATCTAACAAACAGTCAGTAATGTTTCTGTGGGTCCTGGTTGGGTGGAAAGAAGCAGTAGTGATGTGTATGAGCACCAGGAGTTTCCCAGAAGCAATGAATAATTACTGTGACTATCTCTTCATGTCACATATAGTACCCAAACAGAAAAATGCAAGTTTCTCTCCTACTTTCTCTCATAATTGAAGAAGTATGGAAGCACAAATAAAGTAATATTTGCTGTTTTTAGTGCCACTTTCATGTTTCAAGAGTTGTTTTAAATGTCTGACTCTTGTACAGTCATAGGTAAAGGACATTAAGAGCAGATTTTGCCTTTATGAATCAAAAGCAAGTAAGTAACCAAAGCTGTGTTTCAGAAAGCTTATGCTCTACCTACCTGGTAGTCCCTCAGTGACATTGCCCGCATAAAAACATACCCAGTTGATTGTTGATATACTCTTAACCATAGAGATGTAGGTCTGGTATTAGAGTTACTGCATTCCCTTCTTGCTTTCCTGAATACATTCTTCTTGATACATGGTAAAAACTTTTGGGAAAAGTGATTGACAGGTTTTAAATCTTCAGATTGCCTGGCTTGTTATGTTAAAGCATTTTGGATGCATTTGCCTGGAGTCACATATGATCTTCTCCTGATAATAGGCCCTTTTGTTAGCAGATGGGTAAAGTGGCCTAAGTAAGGCATGTTGTTACGTATTATTTTTTGAGCCTCTTAGGGATTTAAGATCCCTTCTTTGATTTGACAACTTAGTGTAAAAAGAGTAAGTTTGTAACAATGAACTTTTAGCAGAAAAAGTGATGTAAATCTTAGCCTGTACGGAAACCTTCAAGTACTAGAAAGTTCCAGGGGATAATCTGTTTATATGAAATTGAACATGTTATTCTTTTGGGATAGAGCTGTTACAGAATTTGGCACAACTCACTTGTGCTTTGAATCTGTTGTACATTTTCATTTAAACATTGCGTGATAAGTTTGTAAGTATGATTCACATTCAAGACACTCTGTGGATCCGTTTATAGTTAACTCTAGTATTCTCCAAGGATCACGTTTTTAAACCAGCTGTCTGATGTTCTGTAGGGAAGGGCATTGGCAGCAGCATGGTTTCAGTTTATAATTTGTTTGTGTTTCTGGAAGGAAACTTGAAATCAAGAAGAACATCCAACTGAATCTCCTTTTGTGATGCATGACTTTTGCCAAAAAAGAAAAAAGACCCCCCCCCAAAAAGGAAAATAATACCAATCTTATATTTGCAAAGTTTTATTGTTCCTTTATTATTCTAATGTATTTATTAAAATTCTCCCTGCAGTACTGTGTATGATGAAATATATAAGGAGGGAATGTAATAGTGTTTTCTTTTTTCTTCATATATTTTTTATTGTAATTAATAGAAGAGTTACATTATATTCACCAGATAGAAGGTACATTACTTCACTTTTTTTTTTTTTTTTTTTTTGGTCAGCCATGGGGCTTGAACCCTGGGCGTGGGCCCTTTCCCTGAGCTCTTCACCTCAAGGCTTTGTCTCTACCACTTGAGCCACAGTGCCTGGTGTTTTAGACTTTGGTCTTGAGTTTAATTTGTGAAGATAATATCACTTTTTCTGGTGGAGGATGTCACCTTGATTTGTTTTAATCCAAAAAATGCAAAGGTTGGGGGATACTGTCCTCCACAGGACACAGGTCCTGATCTTAGATATTCTTGTAAATATATTAGAGCTATCTTTAAATTAAGGTCTGATTTGGGTCAAGAGCATGGCATAGCGTGCATAGCATGCATGAAGCCCTGGGTTTGACTCCCCAGTACCACATACACAGAAAAAGCCAGAAGTGGTGCTGTGGCACAAGTGGTACAGTGCTATCGTTGAGGAAAGCCCAAGGACAGTGCTCAGACCCTGAGTTTAAGCCTCAGGACTGGCAAAAAAAATCATAAATTAAGGTGTGATTATTTCCTTGGGCTTTCATATTAGTTGAAGTAGTTTACCTGTCTCGTGGAGTCTATATTCTTATTTGTGGCTGAATCCTAATTTGGCTTTCTTTAAAGCTACCATATGGCCAAATTGTATTTATAGGCTCCAGTAAAAGGAAAAAAATCTGGATTTCTTCATATAGATGACTTACATTAAATCACAATGACAGTATGCTGGCCCCAGTTTCTAAATGCAGCCGAGAAGTCTCAACTGGGAACTGGAGCTCTGGGCCCCAGTCCCAGCTCCCTACGTGTGATTTTTAGGAAAGTCTCCCAATCTCCTGGTGCTGAGATTCTTTTTTTTTTCCTATATGTAAAACAACTGAGAAGTTTAAAACTCTTCCTTTTCAAGTTTGTATAAAGCAGACATTTTGTGTAAATAAGCCACTGGTAAGTGTGTGTGTGTGCACGCGTGCGTGTTTAATCTTGCTTGCTTATAGGGTTGAATTACAGTTGCTTTCTATTTTTCCATATTTGTTCAAAAATTAATATTCAAGAAAAAGAATATTCAAGGAAGTTATAGGAAATAAATAACTAACTTTCTGTTGAACAGAGTAGAATATTTAGATTTCTCATACCCTGTGGCAAGAGTCATTAAACATCATGCATGGTCTCCACTAAACTGAATGACATAGTTTCTGTAAATTCAACTAAGTCTATTGATTTATGTTTGTTATCTGGGGAAATGAAAGAAAGTCTTATGCTTCTTCAGTTTAATACTAACATTGCTGTTGCTGTTCTATCTTGTCTACTCAGGAGTATTTTGGTCTTAGTAACCCTACTGGAATGAATTGCCTAGTAGATGGAAATATCCCACCCAGTTCAGGCCTCTCTAGCTCCAGTGCCTTGGTCTGTTGTGCCGGCTTAGTGACACTCACAGTGCTGGGAATGAACCTATCCAAGGTAAGCTACCTGTGACAGAAAACCTCAAAGAATCCTCTTGTAAAGCATTAGCATCCTAATAGTATCATCAGGATGTCTTCCTTGATCAGAAAACATAGTGTTGCCTGAAAGGACTAGGCAGGCATGATTATATACCAGGTTCTACTTGTGATATAGCTCTAAGAGTTGGCTGATATTTTTTTTTTTTGGCTGATATTTTTAAAAAAGACCTAGATAAAACTGTATTGAAACACTCTTGGACTAAATAAGGAATTAGAATACAGGATATCACCCCTACTCTCCTGCCCTGTCCTCAGGCTTAAACTCATGGCCTGGTCTCTGTTCCTGAACGTTTTGGTTTTTTTTTTTGTCAGTCCAGGGGCTTGAATTCAGAGCCCAGGCACTGTTCCTGAGCTTCTTTTGCTCAAGGCTAGCACTCCACCACTTGAACCACAGTGCTAACTTCCAGCCTTTTCTGTATATGTAGTATTGAGGAATTGAATCCAGGGCTTCATGCATGCTGGACAAGCACTGTACCACCAAGTTACATGCCAAGCTTCCCTGAGCTTTTTTTTTTTTTTTGGCCAGTCCTGGACTTGAGCTCAGGGCCTGAGCACTGTCCTTGGACTTTCTCAAGGCTAGAGCTCTACCACTTGAGCTTCAGCACCACTTCCAGCTTTTTTCCTATCTATGTGGTGCCAAGGAATCGAGCCCAGGTCTTCATGCATGTTAGACAAGCACTCTACCACTGGGCCAAACTCCTGCACCCACCTGTGCTTTTTTACTAAAGGTCAAGGCTAGTGCTATACCATTTGAATCACAGCTCCACTTCTCACTTTTTAGAAGTTTATTGGAAATAAGTGTCTCATGGATTTTCCTGCCTGGGATGGCTTTGAGTCTCAATCCTCAGATTCAAGATTTGCTATCAGTGACAGGCAAGGATATCTTTTTTTTTTTTTTTTTTTTGGTCCATCGTGGGGCTTGGACTCTGGGCTGGGGCATTGTCCCTTAGTTCTTCAACTCAAGGCTATGGCCCTACCCCTTGAGCCTTGAGCCACAGTGCCCTTTTGGTTTTCTAGTGGTTAATTGGAGATAAGAGTCTCATGGACTTGATCCTCAGGTCTCAATCTCCTGAGTAGCTAGAATTACAGGCATGAACCACTGTACTTGGTAGGATACCTTTTTACAAAGATTACTTCATGAACTTAAATTTAGGTCAGGCATCTAGGTCTCATGGTTGAGACTGCTTATCTTCATGCATATTTTAAATATATAATGAGCAGTGGGCAAAAGGGGGAAAGACCAGGAAAGAAAGGGACTGAAGAATATGTTTGTTGATGCCAGTAGGCTAATTACTGAAATCACCCTAAAAATACCATATTACAAAGAGGAAATTCTTTTTTTTTTTTTTTTGCCAGTTGCGACTTGGACTCAGGGCCTGAGCCACTATCCTTGGACTTTCTCAAGGATAGAGCTCTACCACTTGAGCCTCAGCACCACTTCTGGCTTTTTTTCTATGTATATGGTACCAAGGAATTGAACCTGGGTCTTCATGCATTCTAGGCAAGCACTACCACTAGGCCAAACTCCCCGCCCAAAGAGGAAATTCTTGTTTAGAGATTATATAAATCTGACAAGAGGACAGAAAACCTTAGCTTTACAATTCATATAAATCTCTGACTTGGGCATTCAGAACAGATGTGCTCAGCTTAGTTAATATTTTTGGTGTTCTGGTGCCAATAGAATGTTCTCATAGGTTCATTTTAACCCATGTACATGAACTTGTCAACTGTACAAATGGGTTGATGACAGACAGGTAACACAGAACAAGAGGAAGTTAACCTCATGCCCAGTCTGTTAAGGCATGTTTAAGCTGGACATCAGTGGCTTATGTCTGTAATCCTACCTATTTAGGAGACAGGCCTAAGGATCACAGTTTGAATCTAGCTGGGGGCAGAATAGTCTGTGAGATTCTTATTTCTAATTAGCCACCAAAAAAGCCAGATATGGACCTGTGGCTTAAGTGGTAGAGTGTTAGCCTTCAACAAAAAAAGCTTAGGGATGGGCCAGGAGTTTGGCCTAGTGGTAGAGTGCTTGCCTAGCATGCACAAAGACCCAGATTCAATTCCTTGGTACCACATACATAGAAAAAGCCAGAAGTGGTGCTGAGGCTCAAGTGGTAGAGCACTAGCCTTAAGAAAGCCCAAGGAAGTGCTCTGGCCTTGAGCTGAAGCTCCAAGACTGGCAAAAAAAAAAAAAAAAGTGGTCAGGGGTATTGACCAGGCTCTCAGGTCAAGGCCTCAGGACTAGCAATAAACAAATAAATGAATAAACTGTACATCAGATAACACTGATAATGTTAGATGAGATTATTAGCAGGTGAAAGGGATATAATGTGGAAATTCAAGAGTAATAGTGATCATAGCTGACTATGGGGCTGGCACATACAATTTTTGGATAACAGAGGCATCAGATGCTGAGCCTTGGAAACCACATCAAGGAGCTTGGACTTCATTGTGATAGTCACGAGACGTCATTGCTGAATTTTATGAAGAGATCAATATCACATCTGTGTTTTAGAAAGATAGCTTTAGCTATATTATAAAAGTCTGGGTTTGAGACAAATACTTTACACTATTTAGAGCTGATTTGGTCTAGAAAAATGACAGGGAGAAAGGTGAGAATTGTATTCATAGATTGATGACATGAAAGGAAGCCATAATTTGTTGAGTCTTTAATTAAATACCACCTGTGTATGTGACTTGTAAAAATCATAGTGCAGGGCCAGGAGTTTGGCCTAGTGGTTGAGTGCTTGTCTAGCATGCATGAAGACTCCGGGTTTGATTCTTCAGTATCACATACATAGAAAAAAGCCAGATATGGTGCTGAGGCTCAAGTGGTAGGGCTCTAGCCTTGAGAAAGTCTAAGGACAGTGCTCAGGCCCTGAGCTCAAGCCCAGGACTGGCAAAAAAAAAAAAAAAAAGCTAGAAATGGTGCTGTGGCTCTAGTGGTAGTACTCTAGCCTTGAGAAATCCCAAGGACAGTGCCAAGGCCCTGAGTTCAAGGCCCAGAACTGGTAATAACAAATCATAATGCATAAAAACTGAAGGAAAAATTTAAGGGAGCTATTTCAAATTATTAAATTATTATTATTATTTTGCTCAGGGCCTGAGTACTGTCCTTGGGTTTTTTCCTCAAGGCTAGAACCCTACCCTTTGAGCCATAGTACCACTTCCAGCTTTTTCTCCATGTATGTGGTATTGAGGAATCTAACCAGTTCTTCATGCATTCAAGGCAAACCCTCTTACCGCTAGGCCAAACTCCCAACTCCAAATCCTATTTTATATAAATGTATCAGCTATTGCTTTGGTAGGAAACAAATGCCACATAAAGTATAACTGAAGTTTAATAAAGAAAATAGAGATACAGTATTTAGAAATAGTTGAAATATCAAAAGAACTAACTAGAAAGAGCACTTTTCTAAAGCTGGAGGCAATTATACTTTAGAAGCTAAGGCTATATATAGCATAACATCACTAGAAATCCATCAAGAAAAAGGAAGAAAGGAATGACTTGGCTGATAATGGCAGTCACATGAAAGCTGGTGACTAGTTATTTAACATCTGATATACTCCATTTAGTTAACAGACAGTTATTATTGCAGGTGAGATGTGGTAAGTAGAAAGCATACAAAATCCAGAAAGCGGAATTTATAAATCTTGCTGTTACTGGTAGAAAAAATATAGTGTGGTCAGATATTTATAATAAAGAAAAAGAGACTTCAGGTTTTAAGATATCAGAATAAAAAACACATCTGCTCTTTCTATCAGTCTCTCTCTCTCTCTTTTTTTTTTCTCTCTAAAGTCATCCTCAGACAGCAGGGAAATTTAAGGGAAGGAAATATAAGCCCTGTGTTTGAGAAACCAAGGAGACATAAATAACCCTAAACCACAAAACACAAAGATGGAAAGTGGATGGAAGAATGATGCATGACTTAGCAGAAAGGAGAAAGGTCAAAGCCAAGTACTTGTGGAAGTGGATGTAGATGGAAGGAAGCTGACTCATCCACCGGATGACTTCTCTGGAAGTTTTAGGAAAAACTCAAGGTCGTATAGTTGGTGGATTCTTTTTCCTTCCTGTGGCAAGAATCTAAAGTCAGGGTGCTGTGCATGGTAGGCACACATTGTTCCACTGAGCTACATCCCCAGTGGTATAGGGGTTCTTTGAAAGTCCTCAGGAGGATTCGGTCGACCCTCAGTGCCTTCCCTTCCCTGGGACCATTTCCCCCATCTAGACTTGAGTTTCTAATAAAGTAACAAAGGCTTTTTAGACTTAGGGGCGTTGAGCACTAAGACAGGCAGGACACAGGAACTAGATTTGAAAACTGGGGGATTAAGGGACATTTCCAGTTCCCTCTGTTGACCACCTCTAGCATTCGGGCAGCCATCCCCTGCCCGCTGCCTGGACTGCTGGAGAACCCTTCTGAAAGGAAACAGCTATCTCACAGAATTTGTAGACTCTGCCATTTGGTGACCTCTTGCCATAAAATTTCTTGTTACTCTAGAAGTTGATAGAGGTTATTTTTGGAAATTCTGATCATCTCTTTAGTGGCTTACTTTTAAATATGAGCATAAAAGGATAGTCAGATGGGGGGGGGGTGGAAAGCCTATAAAATGAAGCAAGCAAACAAAGGAAAACAGGCTTTCAGAGAAGCAAAGACAATGCTGAGAACAGAATCCTTCAAAAAGTCAAGATATTCTCAGCGCTTAAAAAAAAACAAGTCCTTGAAAAAGGAGTAGACTGTTTTGTGTGTGTCATTTCATGGGGCTTGAACTCTGGTGCTTTTTGTTTTTGTTTTTTTTAATTTTTATTTTGCCAGTCCTGGGGCTTGAACTCAGGGCTTGTCCTTAGACACTTTTTACTCAAGGCTAGTGCTCTGCCACTTGAGCCACATCACCACTTCTGGCTTTTTCTGTATGTGGTACTGAGGAATCGAATCCAAGGCCTTGTGCATGCCTGGCAAGCACTCTACCACTAGGCTACTCTCCCAGCCCCTTAATGTCTTTTCTTTCTCTCCCTCTCTCCCCCTCCCTCCCTCTCTCCTTTCTCTCTCTCTCCCCCTCCCTCCCTCCCTCCCTCTCTCTCTCCCTCCCTCCCTCCCTCCCTCCCTCCCTTTCTCTTTCTCTTTTTGTCCAGTCCTGGTGCTTGAACTCAGGGCCTGAGCACTGCTATGGCGGAATCTAACCCGGGTCTTTGTGCATGCTAGGCAAGCATTCTACCACTAGGCCAAAGGGCTTTCTCAAGACTAAACTCCCAGCCCCAAACTTTTTTGTTTCCCAAGGCCTGAACACTATCCTTGGGCTTTCCTCAAGGTTATCGCTCTACCACTTGAGCCATAGCACCACTTCCAGCTTTTTCTATATATGTGGTACTGAGGAATTGAACCCGGGTATTGTGCATGCTAGGCAAGCACTCTACTATTAGGCCAAAGGCCTGGCCTTGAAACAAGATGTATCTACGGACTAAGAGGTTATGAACTAAAGTCTTTCAGATAGCAGTGGGTTTTAGCTTAGAATACCTGTTTAAATGAATTAATCAAATGTGAGAATGATATAAAACTTTTTTTTTTTTTTTTTGCCAATTCTGGAGCTTGAACTCAGGGCCTGGGCACTCCTTGGACACTTTTGCTTAAGGCTGGCACTCTGCCACTTGAGCCACAGTACCTTTCTACAGTGTTTTTTCTGTCTATGTGGTATGTGGTACCAAGGAATTGAACCCAGGGCTTTGTACATGCTAGGCTAGCACTCTACAACTAGGCTTCCCTCCTGGCCAAAACTTTTTTTTTTTTTTTTTTTTTGGTAGTGCTGGTACTGAGGGCTTGAACTCAAGGCCTTGAACTCTTGCTTGATTTTGCTTAAGGCTGGTGATCTACCACTTGAGCCACACCTCTACTTTCAGCTTTCTGTTAGTTAATTGAATTGGAGATAAGATTTCATCGGTTTTTCTACCCCATTGGCTTCAAACTTTGATCCTCAGATCTCAACCTCCTGAGTAACTAGGATTATAGGCACAAGCCATCTGTATCTGGCATATAAAACATTTTCAACATGTAAAGCCTGAAAATCCAAATCCAACAATTAAGCAAACCATGAAAGAAAGTGACAGGGGAACTGGGTAGTGGTATATCCAATACCAGAGGAGTGCAGTTAAAATTAAGAGGATGAAGAAATAGAATTATAAACTGACCCCGTTTTTTGGCCAACCCTGGATCTTGAACTCAGGGCCTAAGCACTGTCCTTGGGCATTTCTCAAGGTTAGAGCTCTACCACTTGAGCCACAGCACCACTTTTGGCCTTTTCTCTGTATGTGGTACTGAGGAATCAAACCTGGGTCTTGGCCCAGAAACAAGATATATCTACTGAGAAAGATTAGAAGTAGAACAAGAAAGGTGACTAGAAGACAAGTTAAATCCTCGTTGGCTGTGGTAGCAAAGTTTACGATGGATCAAGTCGGAAGTGACGTGTTAGTCATAAATGAAGCATGAGCAGAGTTGGAAGCGTTTCCCTATGTGCATATGTGCACACCACTGTAGGATAGGGAAAGAAATGAGAACTCGGGACACCTTCATTGCTCTAAACCCCATTTGTTCTGGTAGGTCATGTGCATATATCCCTTTGATGAAAGAAAAATAAGGAGAAGAGTGAATGGAAAGAAATAGCATGAGCCAGGCATGGTGGCTCACACCTGTAATCCTAGCTACTCCAGAGGCCCAGATCTGAGGATCAAGGTTCAAAGCCAGCCCGGGCACAAAAGGACCTGAGATTCTTATCTCCAATAACCTTTTCTAAAAAAGAAGGGAAGTGAGGCTTGGCTCAATGGTAGAGCAGTATCCTTTAGCTGTAGAGCACGGGGACAGCACCCAGGCCTAGAGTTCAAGCCCCATGAACCACCCCCCCAAAGAAAAAGAAAGAAAGAAAGAGAGAAAGAAAAGAAACAAAAACAAAATAGCTTGAAAAGTATGAAGTGATGATGACCAGAATGTCCTCAGAAGGACTAAAAGAGGAAGAGGCAGGAAGGGATTCAGTGAATCAGGGCCAGAATTTGAGAACAGTCGAACTGTTGGAATGTGACCAAGTCGGAAAGGCCTAGGGAGAAGCTTGTTGACAGGTTTTGGGTGAAAGCATCCAAGAAAATACAGGCATCGTCCATTTAATGGCAGGGGTTCATTCCCCAGATCAGATGTTCTGCACAAAATCTTTAAGCAAAGGCTTATTTCTTATTATTTTAAATAGAAACAATATAATGCATTGTTCTCAACTCAAAATCTCTATTTTCCTGCATTGTCTAAAAAACAAAAATACAAAACAAAATACATACAATTTTTTCTAAGCAATACAGAAGTAGTATGAAAACCATACCAATTTTCTTGAACTTCAAACAAAAAGATTGCAAATAAGGGGCCGGGAGTTTGGCCTAGTGGTTAAAGTGCTTGCCTAGCATGCATGAAGACCCGGGTTCGATTCCTCGGTACCACATACATAGAAAAAAGCCGGAAGTGGTGCTGAGGCTCAAGTGGTAGAGCTCTAGCCTTGAGAAAGTCCAAGGACAGTGCTCAGGCCCTGAGCTCAAGCCCAGGACTGGCAAAAAAAAAAAAAAAAAGGATTGCAAATAAGCAGCTAGTTTTTATAATAATGCCTGTGAGCATTCGCTATTGACCCTTGGTGTTCCAGGACTGTGCATACCATTTAGTTTGTTTGTTTGGTGCCAGTACTTGGGCTTGAACTCAATGCCTTGAGTTCTCAATTGACATTTCCAACCAGCTTTTTCACTCATGATTTGTTCTCTACCACTTGAGCTACATATCCAATTCTGTACTAAATCTCCAGTTAATAGCTCTATATTGGGATTTTGAGATTTTTAGCATATCAGTCTATATTTTCCCAACATAAGTATCTTTCAAAAAGGGTTGTCTTGAGCTAGGAGCATGGTTCAAATGGTGATCACCTGCCTAGCAAGCTGAAGATACTGAATTCAAACCCCAGTCTCAGGAAAAAAAATTGAATAGGAATATTCTAGACAGTTTTTTTTTTCTTTTGAGTCATGGGACTTGAAATCTACCTGATGCTGTCCCTGAGCTCTTCAGCTCAAGGCTACCACCCTACCTTGAGCCAAGTCCCACTTCCCATTTTCTAGAGGTTAATTGGAGATAAGAGTCTCAGGTCCTTTTGGCTGGCTTTGAACCTCAGATCTCAGCCTCCTGAGTAGCTAGGATTACAGGTGTGTGCCACCATGCATGGTTAGAAAGTTTTAACAATGAAAAAGAAGTGTCTCACTAGGAAAACGTTAGTTGTTGAGATATTCTGCAATGAAGGCCTATATTTTGTTAGCTAAAGATTCAGGTTGCTCTAGATTTATATCCAGTTTTTGTCAATTCTTGAAATTGTCCTTGGAGTCCAAGCAAGAAAGACTTAAGTGCCTCCTAGGCTGTCTTAGAGTGGCTGGCTGACCTGGGAAACATTGTCATTAACAGCTTTCAGTAGTAAGAGGTTTCAGGCTGGATTCTACCCACACACTACTCCTTTCTGTGGGAAAGGTATGGGTTTTGGACTTCTAATGTGATGTTTAGGACTGCTTTGGAGGGTGGGGGCAGGGTAGTGGAGGAGTATAGGGAAGAGATGCAGCCCAGCCCTGCAGCCTGGAGGTGGAATCCTCCTTGTTACCTTGGTTCATGAAGTCAAAGGGAAGCAGCTGTTTTGATCAGGGAGTTAGGAGAGGTCCTCTCCCAGAAGGGAAAGTTTGCACAAAGATCTAAGGAGTGAGCAGAGAAAGGAGGCAGAGGGAAGGTCACTGAGGTGAAAAAGCTGGAGGTGAAAGTAAGTTCCTCCTATTGCAGGCCTTGCCAGGGCTTGAGGGCTCTATGAGTGAGAGGGAGTTTTTGGCTATGTTATGCAGAGACTTCCGTGGCTTTGTATTAAGTGACTGGAAGACTTTGGAGAGCTCTCAGCCTTGGGTAGCAAGATCTGTTTTCCAGTGGTTGTTTCTCCCTGGAGAACCATACTGTCTGTACCCCACACTGGCAAAGACAAAAGAAATTCTGAATACTCCTATGGAACCTAAATGCACATAGCAGAGCATGAACTGGTTTATTAATTGAACATCAATCTCATGCAGAGTGTAAGTATTTCATGGGCAGATGGGGAATAAAGTTGAAATAATGACTTCTTGGTTAAGTTCAATGGAGAGGTTTTAAATAAGTGTCAAATTCTAAGACCTTTTTTAAGAAAGAGAAGTCTGTGTCTTGATACGAAGTCCAGGGAGGGGCCCAAGGGCATTTCAGGCAGAGGGAACCCACTCATGTGTTATAACAGCTCTCTGAGCCAGGCTTATAAATATGTGTCAGCTGAGGCCTAGAAATTCTTATGCAGCCTCATGAAATTCCTTTTTAAAACTTATTTGACTACAGGGATGTTTTCTAGTTGGTTAAGTCCCTGGACAGATTTAGTTAACTTAATTTCAGAGGTAAATGAGCTGTGTAGACATGGCTTGAGTCTCTTCTCAGAGGGATGTGTTTGAAGTTTAAAACCCATCCTGTGCAGGGGACCTCTGAGGTTCAGTGGCAGTGGAATGTTCAAAGTTATGAGCCAAGTATGTCCCAGTCTTTACTTTTTTGAGTTTTTAAGGGCCACTTCCTTGAGAAAATTGAAGGCTTTTTTTTCTTTCTGTGTAATTACATTTGAGTGAAATAGACTTTGGCCTTTGGGATGAGACCATGTGCAAAAACATGTCTACGTTATAAATTGAAAACCATCTCACAGTTATACAAAGGTTTAACATATAATTTGAATGTTTTAATGGCAGCTTACTACATGGTATAAAAAAATCAGAAACCAATTTGCATTGTCATTAATTATTATGCTTAAAGGTCCATACAAGGACATTGTTTCAGTTTGCTTAGAATAACAAAAACCTCATCCATATAATAGTTAAGGAAAATAGTAGTTTAGAACATTCCAGCCAGATGTTGACTGTTAATGAACTGCAGCAGCTGGCCTCTTCCAAGATGGTAAATCCAGAGTACAGTCTTTGAAAAGAATCTCTTAATTAAGTGTTGAACATGGACTGAAGCCATGTGCTCACTGCTACAAAAAAAAGGGAAGCTTTGGTGTTAGCCTTGGGTGGCCTGTGTTCAAATATGTTGGAAATTTTCAGTTAATAATGCAAACACAAAGCCATTCCCATAGTTTTTATCGATTAAGAAGGTACCACATTTCTTTAGGTGATGAGGGATGATGTTTGTATCTCTGGTTGCATTCTTTTTTAAAAGGCAAGTTGGGGACTGAATCATCATTTATTTAATCATTTTTGAGTGGTTTGGATCACTTGGGTGTTATGACTAATCTGTTTGATTGCAGATTAGAAGCATTGCTCCAAAGAGGTTGTTTATGCCACCTTTGGTTTTTTCCATTTCCCTCCCTTGGCTAAATACATGTTTACCTTTAGCATAAACTAAGACAAACACGACTAATTGGAGAATAGCAGATTGGAGGAGGATGGGTCACCATTTCCAAGTGGTTTCGAGCAAAGGATTGTTGCTATAAATCCATATGTGTGTGTGTTTGCTATGCTTTTTCTTTTCCTCCGTCCCCTCTCTCTCTCTCTTTCTCTTTTGTTAGTCAGTAGGGACTCTTACCTCCAATTGACCATCAGAAAACCAGAAGTAGTGATATGGCTCAGAGTGTTAAAGTGCTAGCCTTTAGCAAAAGAATTCAAGGACAGAACCCCACCACTACCACCACTACCACCACCACCACCAACAAAAACAAAATGGGTAAATAATTGGAGAGTGTTAAGTCATGCCCTGCAGGTTTAGAAACAGATCTAAAAATTATTACTAAAACAATATGATATTAAGTTAAAGTTCTATACTAGGATTTACTTAAGAGTGAAAGATGCCTTTTCCCCTGTTACTATTAAGCACCTAGTTGTTCTAAACACATCATCTTTAATCTTTGGTAGCTTTGTAAACAATTATTATTATTATTAAACTTTTTCAGAGGAAATACTGAGGCTAGAGAATTTATATAGTGTGATCAAAGACAAGTCACTTTGTGAGTGCAGTTGTCTAGATTTCAGCACAGTGTTCGATCCAAAAATGATTGCTTTCTCAGTCAGCCAGGCTCTTTATTACCTAGACACTGGGAACAAACACCCTTCTGAAGTCCTGAAAGAGATGGAAATGAATGACTTTTAAGTATCTACTTCATAATGTATACTAAAAATAATATGATTACTGTTATTGTGGTTATTCTATATTTGTACAAGGGGGTTACAATTCCATAGTTCTTGGTCAATGTCACCCTTTCCTTCATTCTCTTATCCCCCCCCCCCCCCTTCCTATCTCTACACTCAACTTATGTAGGTTGTTTTAGTTTGTGGGTCATGGGGCTTGAACTTGGCCTGGGCAAGTTCAGCTCAAGGCTACTACCCTACTCTTGAGACAAGCCCCACTTCCCATTTTCTAGAGATTAATTGGGGATAAGACTTTTCGGCCTGGACTGGCTTTGAACCTTGATCCTCAGATCTCAGCCTCCTGAGTAGCTAGGATTACAGGTGTGAGCCACCACGCCCGGCTACGTAGTTAATTTTTTATATAATGTACATTGAATAATGACTGTATTTGCTCTCCCTTCCTCCATTTGTGTCCTCTCTTTTTGCTCCTCCTACAAAACATGTTTCTACTTCTGGGATTGTGTGTGTGCGTGTGCGTGTGTGTGTGTGTGTGTGTGTGTGTGTGTGTGTGTTGCATAAACTAAGTGTGGGCTCTGTCCCTGAGCTTCTTTTGCTCAAGGCCTAGTGCTCTACCACTTGAGCCACAGCTCCACGTGTGGCTTTTTTGATAGTTTAGTGATGAGTGATGAGTCTCACAGACTTTCCAAGCCAGGCTGGCTTCAAACTGCAATCCTGATTCTCATCCTTCTGAGCCATCAGCATCTTGTTCTGGGATTCATTTTGATAAATAATACTTTACTTGGTGAACTGAATGTTTTAAGTAGATCACAGAAACCCTGCTGCATCCAATGAAAAAGGTTAGGCAGTCAGAAAACCCTTAGGCCACTGGGCCTAAGGAGTTTAGAATTTAGGTGGAAAGTTGAGATTAACATGAAAATAGGAATATTATACAGAAGTAAGATATTCAAGATTCCTCTTAATTTCTTCTATTATTTAAAACAAGGTGTGCGCACGCACGCACACGCGCGCGCACACGCACATACACACACACACACATAATTTTTTTTGTGTGTGCCAGTCTGGGGCTTGACCTCAGCTTTTTCTCTCAAGACCAGTAATCTACTATGTTAGCCACTGCTCCACTTCTAACTTGGTGGAAGTTCATTGGTCTCATGGACTTTACTACCTGGACTAGCTTCAAACCGTGATCCTTAGATCTCAGCCCCTGTCATTTAGAAAGATTTTACCAGCTGTTCTTCACCTTATCAACAGTCTTACCTATTTAAAAGATATTTTCCAACCTGGTAGATGGACATAATCATCTTTTCCATGTCTTTTATTGCTTCTATTTTTGGATTTGAATGCATATTTCCTTAGCTAATTTTCTCCTATTCATTAATTGTATTTTTACGATTTTAACCATTAGTTCCTATGTATTACAAGTGTCTGCCTTTTTTTTTTTTTTTGCCAGTCCTTGGCCTGAGCTCAGGGCCTGAGCACTGTCCTTGGACTTTCTCAAGGCTAGAGCTCTAACACTTGAGCCACAGTACCACTTTAAGCTTTTTCTGTGTATGTGGTACTAAGGAATTGAACCCAGGTCTTCATGCATGCTAGGCAAGCACTCTATCTCTAGGCCAAACTCTAAGCCCACTTCAGTCATTTTCTAACACATAGTCTGAGACAGTTACATGTGCACTGAAAGTACTCTCTATAATTTTGTTTCATTTTGAAGTAAAGGACAGGTTCACAGAAAAGCCTGACAGATTTGAGGCGTGCAATCAGGATTTGTCAGGAGTAAGCACCTTCCCCTTTCAATGTGCCACAGCTCCCCAGTATTCCCAGCATGTGATCTTTCATCTGCAGACATCGACGCCAGAGAACCAAAACTGTGACAGATGTGTATTGTAAGCAGGAATATTTTTCTAATCGAATTTGGGTAGTAAGATATGTACTTTTTTTTGAATTATGAATAATGCAGCTTAGCATCTGTTTAGCACTTGGGAAATTTCAAAAAACTGTACTATATTCCATATGCTAGTGAGGTTCTCCGATGCCAACTTTTTAAAGCAGAATGTCCCATCTCTAGAGCCATGTGGAGCCTAGTAGAGCCCTGTTGCCAGGAACTCTGGACGGGGTGAGGACAGTTGAGGGGGTAGATCGCACTGATGATGCCTGCACGGGGCCTTAAGGCCTAAGAACACCAAATCTCATTGTCAGACACCGCAGAGCTATGCGCAGGGCACCCTCTTTGGGTGGGCAGGCGCAGATTCATTCCCTTTGTCAGCTGTCGAGTGAGCCCCCGCTAATTCATGGTGGGAATGACTTTTCATCTGGAAGAATAAAGTTCAGCTGGCCAAAAACAGTGAAGAACCTCAGTGTCTGGCATGAATGAGACAATTGGATTGGATTACCTGAGTGAATTATCACCGTTGTCATCTGTAAAATAGCCACATTCTCCTATTACTAGCACTACATTTAAAAATTAAAGGAAAGTAGAAAAAGAATACTTTGCTCCAAAGAAACTAGTGCCTTTTTACTTTAAAGTGTGGAAATACAAAAGTGGAGCTGAATTTAGAGTCTGCTTTCTGGCTCCAGTGTAAGATTGAGGGGATGGCATTACTTTCCAAGTCTAGTAAAATAAGCAAGCTTAGGCTCTTGGTAGTTTTTGATTGTCCCTTTTAGCACTAAGATTCTGAGATCTAAGAATTGAAGCACTTCTTAGGCCAATTGTATGAACAGTTTCATAATAAATAATAAACTCATGTTTATTTATTAAATGAAAACATTTAAAGCTATTTTAAGTTTTTAAACATTTTTTATTTTTTATTTACTTTATTGTTTTTGTAACGATGATGTACAGAGAGATTACAATTACATGAGTTAGGTAATGAGTACATTTCCTTTCATACAGTGTCATCTGTTCCCTCATTCTTTTCCAATCTCTCCTTCCTGTCTCCACACACAAGTTCTACAATACAATTTACTTTCTTACTATCCGTGAGCTCTACTGCTGTACTTTTTCACCCTTTTTCCCTCCAGTTCTGTGCCTTTCTCTCCACCCTTCCAAAGATACACTTGTGAATATACCATACCCAAAGAAGACAGAAACACTGTTTTGTTTTGTTTTAAAGAGTAAACGGTAAGAAAAAAAGAGTAAAAGGTGTGCGGCTGGGAGTTTGGCCTGGTAGTAGAGTTACATAGGAAAAAAAAAGCCAGAAGTGGAAGTGGTGCTGTGGCTCAAGTGGAAGAGCTCTAGCACTGAGAAAACCCAAGGACAGTGCTCAGACCCTAAGCCCAAGCCCAGGACTGGCAAAAAGACCCCCAAACAAACAAATAGAGTAAAATGTGTATCATTGTGTTATTTGTACATGTGCATATAATGTGCATTGGTCTAACTTACCCACTCTATTATTCTCCCTTAACTGGTCCTCCTTATACTTCACAGTTCTTATATATATATAATGTATTTCGATTACAGTCACTCATATTGGCCTTTTCCCATCCCTATTACTCACCCTAACAGTCCCCCTTTTACAATCCTATCATACTATTGTCATCGTTATGAGCAGAAACATGGG
Source organism: Megascapheus bottae (assembly GCF_031878675.1). Classification (NCBI taxonomy): domain Eukaryota; kingdom Metazoa; phylum Chordata; class Mammalia; order Rodentia; family Geomyidae; genus Megascapheus; species Megascapheus bottae. The sequence goes on along the minus strand of NC_143533.1, from coordinate 18,048,384 downwards.
ATATTTGTCTTTCTGACCTGGCTTTTCTTATGCCACATGATAATTTCCTGTTCCATTTGTTTTCCTGAAAACAATATTTTCATTCTTTTTTATTGATGAATAATATTCTATTGTGTATGTATGCCATGTTTTCTTTACCTGTTCATTGGGTTTGGGATACCTAAGCTGGTTTTGTGGCTTGGTTATTATAATTAGTGAGTGTGCTTCAACAAAATGGATGTTCAAGTGTTCTGTTTTATGTTGAATTACATTCTTTCTGATATATTCTCAGAAGTGATAGAGCAGGATCATAGACTATTTTTATTTCATTTATTAAAAAATAGTTATGTATTCTGGCAGTACTGAGGATTAAACTCAGAGCTTTGTGCTTGCTAAGGCAAGGGCTTGACTGCATTAGCCCTGTGTCCAACTCATCAGTGCTTATCTCCAAAGTAGGGTCTCACTTTGTGTCAAGCTGACTTGGACTGCCAACACTTTTACTTAAGCTTCCCATCTTGCTGGGAATGATAGGCATGTGCCATTGTGCTCAACTATTGTGCTTCCTCTGAAGTTGGGGTAACTGGCATGCACCACCCAATCCAGCCATTGATTGAGATGGAGTCTCACAAACTTCTTGTCTGGGCTGGTCTCAAACCCTGATCTCCTGATTCCTGCAGCTGGGATTACAAGTTTGACTGATGGCTCATTTTTAGTGTAGCTAGGCTTACTTTTAGTTTATTGAAGAACCTCTACACTGAATTTTGTGGACTAATTTACATCCTCACAACGTAAAGATTCCTTCCTCCCTCAGCCCTCCATATCCTTGCCAGCATTTGTTGTTTTCTTTCTTTTTTTTTTTTTTTTTTTTTTTTTTGCCTGTCGTGGGCTTGAGCTCAGGGCCTGAGCACTGTCCTTGGACTTTCTCAAGGCTAGAGCTCTACCACTTGAGCCTCAGCACCACTTCCGGCTTTTTTTTCTATGTATGTGGTACCGAGAAATCGAACCCGGGTCTTCGTGCATGCTAGGCAAGCACTCTACCACTAGGCCAAACTCCCGGCCCCATTTGTTGCTTTCTTGCTGATAGCTATCTATCTAACTTTTAACATAATTGGAACACTGTATGTAGTTTAGATAGTATTATGGCATAATAATTTAATATGGATCTCTTGGTATTGCTAATTAAGAATTCTTTTGGTAAACACCTGTCACCTTTTTTTTCTGTTTTTCTTGCTCAAAATTATTTTGTATTAATAAACTGGATGATTAGAAATTAATTGCCTAAACAAACTTTATAATTTCAATGTCCACTAGATGGCGATATGGGGACAACCAAACTCTTGAGCTAACTGCAGATATTTTTATTTCTGGGCAGGGTACTCTTAGTTTTAATTAAAGTAAATGAATCAGTTAAAAGAGAGGATTAAAAGGAAAGAACAATCACCACCTAAAGGGTGTGAGGGCTAATAATGAAATCCAGCTTTCCCATGGCTGTATAGACAAAGGAAAAACCTGCACTATAAATCATTGTGAAGCATTTCAAAGTTGCATTGCATATTTCCTGCCATTAAGCTTAAGTACATTTATGAATACAATATGGATAATTAAATAAAGTTTGCTAACATATGCATCCCCTCAAATAGGGAAAATTCAAATGATTAGAAATTTTTTTTCTCTTTTAAACTTATAGTCCTCAAGTTAATAAATTTTAAATTGAATAAATATCTTCCTGTAATGCTGAAATGTGGTCACTCTTAGGTCTAATGGCCTTTAGCAGACATTCATTCAGTAAAATGTTTTGTAATAGTAATTTTAAAAACCTAAAGACATTGATCTAATTTGCAAATACCCACATCCCTTGAAATGGTTATGTCTAATTTATTATCTTTAAGAAATCTAAGAAAGTGTCATTTGCTAAATTTCCCTATTTCTCAAATTTAATTTTCAGGATTGGTTTTTATAGACCTATTTTTTGTTTTCTCTTTTGGATATTTTTTATTAACTTTTTAGTAGCTCATTCTGTTAAAAACACATTAAGCAATTTGTAAGTGCTGATACTTTTCCAGAATTGGAAAGCATTTGAGCTAGTATGTTCTGATTTTTTTTTTCTCCAGTTGAATTATTTCTAATGCCTTTGATGACTGAAAGTAAGCAATGAGGAACAAATTTTAGGTGATAACACTAAGGAGTAGGACTAGAAAAATAATACAATCTTCTGAGGCCAATGCTTATATCATTCATTTCTGCCTTGTGAGTAATAGCAGTATATAAAAGTAATTTGCTAATATTGTAGCTAGATATTTCCAAAATGGTTGACCAAGGGAATGAATGGTTTTTTAAGCCAATTAAGTTTTCTTGGTTATTAAAACTACCAGAGGTTTCAGAAGTGCAGACATGAGCTTTAGATGTGAATAGAGAAAGAATTGAGGAAGGGAAAGATAGCTACGCATGGTTTAACAGTCCAAAGCAGAGACGTTGCTCCTGTGGTCAAAGGTATCCAATTGATTGACATGTCAGACAGGACCTCAGCTTGGTTAGGAAATCCTTGCTGCTTGGAGCATAGCTTCCACTCTAGATCACAAGATGTTTATCTGCCAATCTAGGCCTTCCTGGAACCCTGACTGGCTCCAAGGTGGGTGTGGAAGATACTGGCACAAAAACTCTAAAGAAAAACCTGTAGGCCAGGAAGATATATTTTCTGGGTTCATGCCTAGCAGAGTTAACATTTTGTCAAGTGTCACTTCAGATGTGTGGACTGTGCAGTCTGTCGAGTTGCAGATGGACATGTTGAAGTAGTGTTTCCTGTTCAGGCTTCCCCCGTAACGAACCTCTCTCCCGTGGACCCTTGCGGCTTCTTGGAGCAACAGTGGAAGCAGGAATTGGGATCCTATTTCAGTCCATTTCATCTTTCAGAAACCCAGGATGTGCCATCAACACCCGAGTGCCTGCTTTGCATCAGCAACAGTCTGGTCTCACGACACACACCAGGAGGCCGGCTGGCTCTGGTGTCACTTTCAAACAGTAGATGTTAATGCGGGCCACCAGGTTACTCTTTGACCAATATACTGTTCTAATTCTTTTAAGCGTACAAATAAAACACAATTGTCTCAAAGATCTTGGGTAATACCCCACATAAGAAGACATTCTGGACTATTAACAGTTGTTAATTTCCACTGTGTTTATTTAAATCAAGAGGAAGCAAGGCCTGTGGAACTTTATGTGTGGTCATCAAAGTCTGTAATCTTACAATTTAGGCAAGTTACAGGAAAGGTAAAATTGGCCATGATTCCTTTGGCTGTGAGACTCCCAGAGATATCCGATTAATGTTTCCAGCTCAGATAAAATTGTGATTCTACTTTGTACAGCATATATAAGTTCAGTTAGGACCCAGTGTGTTTGGAAAGACTTCACTGTAAAGAAATGAAAATGTTCCTTTTAACTTTCATAATTGAACTCGCATTTATATTTACTTTCATGGCTTAAAATTGTCAGATTTTATAAATGTTTTGGTACTTTAGTTGTAATGGCTAAATTTGATAAGGCAAAATATTTGCAAAAGAAAATGAGATGGCAAAACAAAAAAGTATCAGAAAAATTTAAAAGATGTGACTTTTCCTTAGGAATAAATCATTATTTCCTTTAGGAACACATCATCTATGTTTTAACTTAGAGTGCTGTTATTTAGATGTCTTTATGGATTTGCTTCAGCTCTTGGAATAAAATAGTTTCTTGCTAGCTAGGCACTGGTGGCTTATGCTTGTAATCCTAGCTACGTGGGAGGCTGAGGTCTGAGGATCAAGGTTCAAAGCCAGCCCAAACTAAAGGACCTGAGACTCTTATCTCCAATTAACCTCTAGAAAACAGGAAGTGGGGCTTGGCTCAAGGGTATGGTGGTAGCCTTGAGCTAAGGAGTTCAGGGAAAGTGCTCAGGCTAAGTTCAAGCTCCACGACCCACAAAAATATAAAAAACTAAAACTGTTACTTGCTGACAACAATGTAAAATGTCATGATTATCCATCTGTGGCAAAATGTATTATTGTAAACACAACCAAGTGGATTGTTAAGGTAGCAGCTAAGTCCTCCACTTCATTTTTTGTTTTATTTTTAAGACAAACTCTCACCAAGTAGCTTGAACTTGGGACCTGGATGCTCAATGTTAGTGCTCTACTCCTTGGAACCACAGCTCCACTTACGGTTTTCTGGTAATTAAATGGAGGTAAGAGTTTCATGGGCATTCCTGCCCAGGTGGGCTTTGAACTGTGATCCTCAGATCTCAACCTCCTCAGTTTCTAGGATTACAGACATGAGTCATCAATACTTGGTCACAAGGATATCTTTTTTGGGGGGGGATTTGTTTTAATTAAAGAATTTATTAACATTGATTTTGACATCATATTTCAAATGACGTGTTTAACAAACAAGTATTCAAGAAGGGAATCTCTATGTACAATCACTGGTACTTAGATTTTAGAACATAATTAAAATTAGGCTGAGGGTTTGTATGTCATAGATACATATTAATCTATGTAATAAAACAGTATGTCTATAGAGTCATAGATTTTTATGTCTATGTAGTTGTGTTTATATTTCCAGTACCATGTCCATAGCATTGGGTATGCAAATATTGAGTCCTCGCTTACGTACTGTTTGGATCTATGCCGGGGCCAGCCGGCAGCAAACCAGGGTTCGCGGATTGGGATTCCTGAAATAGGGGCAAGGACTAGGAAAAAATAGAAGAGAGACAAACAGATGGAGTTCGGGAGGACTACAGCCCAAGTCAGCGGTCCAAGAAGTCTGTGAGCTCCAGACTGCTGCCTCAGACTCTCTCGTTTAAGTTCCGACCTTAAATACTCTTCTTAAAACTAGGGAGTTGCCAGAGGCTACATTCATACAAAATAGTAAACAAATCACATATAGGATAAATGAGAAAGGATTAACATTGCTTAAAGTCATCATGATAAGAACTGATTGACATTGCTTAAAGTCATCATGATAAGAACTGATTGACATTGCTTAAAGTCATCATGATAAGAACTGATTGACATTGCTTAAAGTCATCATGATAAGAGTTACTTCCTTGTGTATACAGTTGCGTAGGTCCAAGGTCAGGTCCAAGGTCATTGACCCCACAGTCGGTCCCCAACATCTCCCCCGTCTTTCTTTTAAAAGATGCGACTTGCTTGTCTTAGGTTGGGTGGATCGCTGACTCTGCCTTACCCGTCATGGGGAACTTCTTCAGATCAAGCTGAAGGCCCTGTCTTAGGTTGGTCAGAGAGCGTCCCCTCTTATCCCATCCTTGACTGCGATTCCTCTGGGGGGGGGGGGGATTCATCCATCTGGGGCTTAGATCTGCGGAGTTGTTGGATTGGTGACTGTTGCAGATGTGACCTTTGGACGGGTACTGGCCACAGGTGTTGATATTTTCCCAGCCATAGCTTCAGTTGTCACTTTACTTGGAGTAGAAACAACAGCAGTTGGCTTGATATTGGTTGTTGGTGGATCTGAAGTGCTGGCAATTCCTCATTCTTCAGAAGCTGCAGTCGTTTTCAACCTGATCAGTCTCTGCTGTTCTGGGACCTTACTAGTAGGTTCTTGAGGCTCTTTTCTCTGCTCCAAGTGCCTCCCTTGATGAACTCGGAGTTCTCTCTCCAATCTACTGATTCGACCTTCTTAATGGGACTTAAGAGCTGTCATACAATCATCAAGTACATTTTTTTTTGGAGTTTTTTTTGCTAATGTTCCATTCTCCCCCTTCTTTAAAATAATGCAATAATTCAAACCTAAATGATTTTCTTGATTAAACCTTGAACATGTTCACTCACTCATTCACACACATTCATACTCAAAGATTTTAAAGTGCACAAAATTAATATTGGCCATTCATTTTCCAGAAGTTTGTGTCAAGAGAGCTTTGCCAATTTTACTCTTGCAGGTGAGAACCAGGTTCAAAACAAAACTTTAGAAAAAACATAAGGATCCATATTTAAAACTGCTACCAATTTCAAAGACAAAACTGGACAAGAAAAAATATGTAACATGAACAAGACAAAGAAACAGAGACTTTTACACTTAACACAAAAACATGAATTCAGGTCTTTTCCGCATTACTGGATGCATTACTGGAGGGTTGGGGGTGAAGGTCCAGTGGGTCGCTGCTTGGATGACCACTGTCACTCTCCACAATCCAAACATAACGTTCGGGCAGCCAGCGGGCATCATTTTCTTCCTGTGAGAAAACACATACATGCCCTCTACCCCAGGTTAGAACAGGATCTGGTCCGTGCCAAGCACCAGTTAGGGGATCCTTCCATTTTACTAAGGCAAAAGCACGCTGCTCTCTTTTTTCCCAGAATCGCTGAGCAGCAGATAAATTATTTGAATCCAGATTCAAAAAATTTAAAACAAATAAAGCATGATTAAGTATATTCACAGGGGTAGCAGGATGCGATTCTCCTTTCTGTATTTTAGCAATTTGATGTTTTAATAATCCATTAGCTCTCTCCACGATGCCTTGACCTTGAGGATTGTAAGGAATGCCACAGGGGGGGTCCTTCACCTTGTCCCAGATTTTCAGGTCCCTGTTCGGGCGCCAGTTGCCGGGGCCAGCCGGCAGCAAACCAGGGTTCGCGGATTGGGATTCCTGAAATAGGGGCAAGGACTAGGAAAAAATAGAAGAGACAAACAGATGGAGTTCGGGAGGACTACAGCCCAAGTCAGCGGTCCAAGAAGTCTGTGAGCTCCAGACTGCTGCCTCAGACTCTCTCGTTTAAGTTCCGACCTTAAATACTCTTCTTAAAACTAGGGAGTTGCCAGAGGCTACATTCATACAAAATAGTAAACAAATCACATATAGGATAAATGAGAAAGGATTAACATTGCTTAAAGTCATCATGATAAGAACTGATTGACATTGCTTAAAGTCATCATGATAAGAACTGATTGACATTGCTTAAAGTCATCATGATAAGAACTGATTGACATTGCTTAAAGTCATCATGATAAGAGTTACTTCCTTGTGTATACAGTTGCGTAGGTCCAAGGTCAGGTCCAAGGTCATTGACCCCACAGTCGGTCCCCAACATCTCCCCCGTCTTTCTTTTAAAAGATGCGACTTGCTTGTCTTAGGTTGGGTGGATCGCTGACTCTGCCTTACCCGTCATGGGGAACTTCTTCAGATCAAGCTGAAGGCCCTGTCTTAGGTTGGTCAGAGAGCGTCCCCTCTTATCCCATCCTTGACTGCGATTCCTCTGGGGGGGGGGGGGATTCATCCATCTGGGGCTTAGATCTGCGGAGTTGTTGGATTGGTGACTGTTGCAGATGTGACCTTTGGACGGGTACTGGCCACAGGTGTTGATATTTTCCCAGCCATAGCTTCAGTTGTCACTTTACTTGGAGTAGAAACAACAGCAGTTGGCTTGATATTGGTTGTTGGTGGATCTGAAGTGCTGGCAATTCCTCATTCTTCAGAAGCTGCAGTCGTTTTCAACCTGATCAGTCTCTGCTGTTCTGGGACCTTACTAGTAGGTTCTTGAGGCTCTTTTCTCTGCTCCAAGTGCCTCCCTTGATGAACTCGGAGTTCTCTCTCCAATCTACTGATTCGACCTTCTTAATGGGACTTAAGAGCTGTCATACAATCATCAAGTACATTTTTTTTTGGAGTTTTTTTTGCTAATGTTCCATTCTCCCCCTTCTTTAAAATAATGCAATAATTCAAACCTAAATGATTTTCTTGATTAAACCTTGAACATGTTCACTCACTCATTCACACACATTCATACTCAAAGATTTTAAAGTGCACAAAATTAATATTGGCCATTCATTTTCCAGAAGTTTGTGTCAAGAGAGCTTTGCCAATTTTACTCTTGCAGGTGAGAACCAGGTTCAAAACAAAACTTTAGAAAAAACATAAGGATCCATATTTAAAACTGCTACCAATTTCAAAGACAAAACTGGACAAGAAAAAATATGTAACATGAACAAGACAAAGAAACAGAGACTTTTACACTTAACACAAAAACATGAATTCAGGTCTTTTCCGCATTACTGGATGCATTACTGGAGGGTTGGGGGTGAAGGTCCAGTGGGTCGCTGCTTGGATGACCACTGTCACTCTCCACAATCCAAACATAACGTTCGGGCAGCCAGCGGGCATCATTTTCTTCCTGTGAGAAAACACATACATGCCCTCTACCCCAGGTTAGAACAGGATCTGGTCCGTGCCAAGCACCAGTTAGGGGATCCTTCCATTTTACTAAGGCAAAAGCACGCTGCTCTCTTTTTTCCCAGAATCGCTGAGCAGCAGATAAATTATTTGAATCCAGATTCAAAAAATTTAAAACAAATAAAGCATGATTAAGTATATTCACAGGGGTAGCAGGATGCGATTCTCCTTTCTGTATTTTAGCAATTTGATGTTTTAATAATCCATTAGCTCTCTCCACGATGCCTTGACCTTGAGGATTGTAAGGAATGCCACAGGGGGGGTCCTTCACCTTGTCCCAGATTTTCAGGTCCCTGTTCGGGCGCCAGTTGCCGGGGCCAGCCGGCAGCAAACCAGGGTTCGCGGATTGGGATTCCTGAAATAGGGGCAAGGACTAGGAAAAAATAGAAGAGAGACAAACAGATGGAGTTCGGGAGGACTACAGCCCAAGTCAGCGGTCCAAGAAGTCTGTGAGCTCCAGACTGCTGCCTCAGACTCTCTCGTTTAAGTTCCGACCTTAAATACTCTTCTTAAAACTAGGGAGTTGCCAGAGGCTACATTCATACAAAATAGTAAACAAATCACATATAGGATAAATGAGAAAGGATTAACATTGCTTAAAGTCATCATGATAAGAACTGATTGACATTGCTTAAAGTCATCATGATAAGAACTGATTGACATTGCTTAAAGTCATCATGATAAGAACAGATTGACATTGCTTAAAGTCATCATGATAAGAGTTACTTCCTTGTGTATACAGTTGCGTAGGTCCAAGGTCAGGTCCAAGGTCATTGACCCCACAGTCGGTCCCCAACAGATCTAATAGCCACAAATTAAGGATACCATGCGCCTTTTGTTCCTTTGGTCTTGACTTGTGTTATTCAACATGATTTGCTCTAGATTCATCCACTACCCTGCGAATGCCATCATTTTATCTTGTCCGTTGGCTATGTAGAATTCCATTGTGTGTGTGTATATATATATATATATGTATATATATATATCGCATTTTTTTGTATCCATTCATCTGCAGTAGGGCGTCTGGATTGTTTCCATTGCCTGGCTATTGTGAATAGTGCAGAGATGAGCAGGTGTCCTTATCATATCCTGGGTTATGTCCAGGAGTGGTATGGCGGGATTGTAGGGAAGGTCTATTTTCAGTTCTTTGACAATGACATCTTTTAAGGAGATTTTTTTTGAGGGGGAGGGGTCAGATTTCCTCAAAATTTTAAAAATATATTTTTATTGTAGTTAATAGAAAGGTTACATTATATTTGCCAGATAGAAGGTACATTACTTCACAAACATTACTACCCTTTCTCATGTTTTTGTCCCCATTTTTCTCCCCCACCCCTCTCCTCATCTTGTTTTCCCCCTTCCCTATCTGATTTTAAATAACCAAATACACATATATATGTATATAATATATCAGATAGCAAGGTAAGATACTGTAACAATATGAGATAACCAAGGCACAACAAGGGAGATGAGAGATAACATAGTACATTAAGGGCAACAATCACTCATATGGCTTTTGTTTCTATACCCTGGAGGTCCTTTCATTTAGCCTCATCCTATATGGCCTTATGTATCTAGGTTTTGTTCTATTGTAAACCTCTGCTAGGAGAGTCCAAGGTTTATACTAATTATGACAAATGAGGGAAACCATTGAGCCTATGTTCCTTTGAGTCTGGCTTACTTCACTAAATATGATTTTTTTCCAAGTCTTTCCATTCCTTATAAATGGGATGATGTCATTCTTTCTTGACAGCAGCATAGAATTCCATTGTGTATAGATACCACATCTTGTTGATCCACTCATCAACTGAGGGGCATCTGGGTTGGTTCCATATCTTTGCTATGGTAAATAGTGCTGCAATGAGCATCGTTGTGCTTGTGGATTTAGTATGTCCTTGTTTCTGGGCGATTGGGTAAATGCCAAGTAGTAGGATTGCTGGGTCATAGGGGAGCTCTATGTTTAGTCTTTTGAGGACCTGCCATACTGCTTTCCATAGTAGTTGAACGAGTTTGCACTCCCACCAACAGTGTAGTAGTGATCCCTCCTGGCCATATCCCCTCCAGCATCTGTTGTTACTAGATTTCTTGATCCTGGCCATTCTAACTGGAGTGAGGTGGAATCTCAAAGTTGTTTTGATTTGTATTTCTTTTTTTTTTTTTTTTTTTTGCCAGTCCTGAGCTTGAGCTCAGGGCCTGAGCACTGTCCTTGGACTTTCTCAAGGCTAGAGCTCTACCACTTGAGCCTCAGCACCACTTCCGGCTTTTTTCTATGTATGTGGTACTGAGGAATCGAACCCGGGTCTTCATGCATGCTAGGCAAGCACTTTAACCACTAGGCCAAACTCCTGGCCCCGATTTGTATTTCTTTTATGGCCAGAGATGTCGAGCATTTCTTTATGTGTCTATAGGCCATTCTTATTTCTTCTTCAGAGAAGACTCTCTTTAAGTCTCCTGCATGGTTGTTTCTTTGGAGATTAGTTTTGGAGTGACTCAATTTTTGTGGGTCATGGGGCTTGAACTCTGGGCCTGGGTGCTGTCCCTGTGCTCTTCAGCTCAAGGCTACTGCCCTACCCCTTGAGCCTACAGCCCCACTTTCAGTTTTCTAATGATTAGTGGGAGATAAGAGTTTCAAGTTCTTTAGTACCCGGCTGGCATTGAACCGAGATCCTCAGATCTCAGCCTCCTGAGTCACTAGGATTATAGGTGTGAGCCACTGGGCCTGACTCAAATTTGCTCAATTTTAACTTGTCAAATAGTTGGCTTACTATTGGGTGGAGCCTAACACTTCTTCCCCTAACATCCCCTTCCTGATGAGTCATCATATGGCTTCTATTTCTCCAATAGTACTGTTTTGTTTTGTTTTTTTAAATACACATAAGAGGTACATAAAGACCCCACTTCTTATATACTTTGTTACTAACTTAGAAGAGATATATTAAACACCCATTATATTTAGCTAATTCCATAATGAGTCTTAGTAAATAGTCATTAATGTATGTTTGTTGAATTAATGAAAATACTGATGACTTAAAAAGACATTCATAGCTTTTTAAAGGATTCAAACTCCTTATTGTTGCAGTGTCATTTTAAGTATTTTCAAATTTTCTTTGCTATTTTGTTTGGGAAACAGAATGTACAAAGCTTGGAATAAACTGAGATGTCTAACATAAAAATAACCAAAGCCAATGTAATTTTAAACCACCACTGTGTATATAGGGTCACATTATTTCACTTACAGTCACTCATGGTTTGTATATATCACATTTCAGTGTAATGACATGGACAGGCTCCAAAGAAAATGCCAGGCAACACAAATATGGTTTACCTAACAAATATTTACATGTCTGTGCAGCTCTGATTATTGTCATCTTTAAGGGGTTTATACTCCCCAGGCTTGGTTTGTTAAAGCTTTCTGTTAGATTAAAAGAAGTCTATGGGTAGTATCTGTGAATGTAAACATGATAGTATAGCCCGCCGGGATGAATGTGGCGGGGGGGATAGGGGGAGAAGCCCTAGCTTCTGCAGGGAGCAGGTGGACCTGAGCCACCCGGCTGAGGAAAGGTCCACCTGTCCTTTGCATGCTTTCTTGTGTGTGTTAACCTTTGTGTTTTCTTTCCAGGTGGGTGGTGTTGATAGAAGACGGGACTATCATTTGATCATTTTGGTTTGGTAGTTGTGTAGTTTGTGCATTGTGGGAAAGAAAGATACACAGAGCTGGCCTTTGCTTATGAGGTTGGCCTTTCCTATCAGGAGGCAGATGGGTGCTGTGTTGCTCATTGACCATGTGTTTGCTCACTTAGGACCATCTAAGTCAAAGGCCTAGCATGCTAGCATGCTTTTGCTTTTGTGAGATGGCCTGCTGGGACTGTGGATTGTCTAGAGTTGAAAAAGAATTAAATGGATTTTCTCTATCCTAGATTCATGCTTCCTGCCCTAGGGGATCTTAGGTGAACCCCTTAACTTCCCTATAGTGCTTTTCATTGTGTACTGCAAGTGTTTTCCTCGAGACTGCTGCTGCAAGGTTTTTGGCCTACCCACTACACCTTGTCCCCATAGAGACTCAAGTCAATGTGATGATGTCTAACTGTATTAAGAAAAGGGGAAGAAAGATAACTTTCCTGGTGATAATGTAAATAATGTGGTTAATTCTGATGATTTATTTCATTTATCCCCAATTATTAAGGAGTTCTGTTCCAGAAGGGCAGATTCAACCTCCAGTAAGTCTCGGTCCTCTCCCATAACTGCAGTCTGTTCTATGTAGTCGAGATCTGTTCCACACTAGTTGTTAAAAGTGTTGATCTGAGTTTTGGGCATTTGTGCGGGTCTGGGTTCAGGCTTTATCAGTCATTGTGTTCATCAATAGAAATGTGTCTCCTAAACACAATATGGGAACCAACAGAGCTACGACAGTATCTCTGTTCCTCTTGAACTCTTCTCTAGAACACTCTGGATTTCATTCCCTGCCTCTTAACCTTCCAGATGGAGTTGTGAGGTGGTACTAGAACACAGGAGGTAAGGACACAGTGCCTTCCTAGGTCATGTGAGTGGTTACTAGGCAGGGAGGGGCAGTGGGTGCCCAAACCTCTCTTATCCCTAATTATATTTTCCTTTAAAGACTGGTGCATATTTCTACCTTCTCATTTCATATGATTGGAGAATGAAAATAAGCCTTATATATCTGTCACAAAGTAGTAGACCGAGATTCTTTTTTTGCTCATTGAGTCAGAAGTTTACAATCAGATAGTCCCGACTGACAGTTATTTCCAATGAACTCCTTTGTCCTAGGCAGATGCATTTGATGGATTGATGAATTGATGGATTCTGATGGTGGTTCGGGGAAATTATTTTTCTTTTTGATTTGTGTCTGCATCTGTATTCAGCCTATATTAGAAAAGTTAACAGGTGTTCTCACAGTTATTATTATGCTGAGAAGGGAAACAATTACTTTCTTACAAGACTTGTGCTCCAAAACCCTGAGCTATAGGGCCAGATGTTACTTTATTTTTTTTACCTTCTCCTGAAGGGTTTAGGATGGTTTATGGTCAAAAGTTCTAGACTTTGGGACAGGACTACATTGCTGAAAATACAACATGAAGACCTCCCCCCCAGCCCCATGGAGTGTGAGGGGTCCCTGGGAAGCGATATGTGGTTTCAAGATAAACTTGCCAAACCATAGATTGTAGACCTGCAGCCCACCCCTTATTATCATCATCATTGAGCATTTTGGGAAGCTCAGAACCAAAATAAACCATCTGGCAGACAAGGAAGCAGCACCAGTCTACACCACAGGCATTGGAGACCTCTGTGGCATTCAGTAGCAGTGACGAGGGTCATATTCTTGTCTCATTCCATCAGTCTCTCCATACTTTTTCCTACTACCTTCCCACAATAATGTGTTTCTTCAGCAAGTCTCGCTTATATCTTCCCAAAATAGTTACACTGGTATATGTTTGCTGCCTCGTCCCACCTTTTCTTCCTTTTTTGAAAAGAGAATTTAAACAATGAAAGAGACTACTAATCAACTGTGTTTGTCTGCCGTAATGAGAGAGAAGTAAGAATGTTGAGTTTCCCAATTCTCGATCCATTCCCCACATCCTTCTCTTAAGGATAAAATGTAATATTGCACTTAAAAGGAGAGTCAAGTCTCTGAGTTCTGGATCCATGTCCTGGATCTGCCACTTACTAGGCACACCAGCTCAGAGACTGATTCTGCCCCAGGTACTTCTGGTGTCTTTATGCCACCTGTCCTACCCTCTCAAGTTCTTCCCATCATGTGTTCTGCACCATATGTAGTGTCTTTTTTTTTTTTTTACATCAACTCTCCAATTTTAGCAGGTTTTCAAGTGTCTTTTTCCAGAACCTTACTCCTGGAGTGTCTGCTGATTTGTGTGTGTGTGTGTGTGTGTGTGTGTGTGTGTGTGTGTGTGTGTGTGTGTGCGTGCCAGTCCTGGGCTTGAGCTCAGGGCCTGAGCACTGTCCTTGGGCTTTCTCAAGGCTAGAGTTCTACTACTTGAGCCTCAGCACCACTTCCAGCTTTTTTTTATGTATGTGGTACCAAGGAATTGAACCTGGGTCTTCGGGCATGCTAGGCAAGCACTCTACCACGAGGCCAAACTCCCAGGCTGGCCTCTGCTGATTTTAAAATGTGCATTCCCTTTTTAACAAAGTTTCTTTCTGTGTGACATTGACTGGAACTTCTCAGTCCTAACCACCTTGGTTAATAGTATCTGCTCTGCTCATGGTAGAAACGGATTTTCACTATCTTCACGCAATTGTTTTTGGAGTAGAAGAATGCAAAAGTTACTAATTTCCTTTGAAATATACCTCTTTATGTCAACGATGTAAAGCAAAAATAATAATCTCCTCCTCTTATATTAACTATATTTATTTTCCATGGACCATTCTAGAGTGCCTCCAAATGAGAGTGCAGTATAGTAGTAGCAGTGTAGTAGTTTCCTGTTAAAGATGAGGAGACTGTGTTGATACTGTGACATCTTTGAGGGCAGCCACTAGTTCACCTGTCTACAGGACAGCTTTCAAATTATGGTTGAGGGAACAATTGGGGCTGTTGGTTCCCATCTTTGTCCTGACTTGAACTTAGGGTGGCTCAACGGTGGCAATTTGAGTTTGTCTTGATTTAAGTGGTGTGCTCAGAATAGTAAGGCTTCTCATAGCAAAGAGATTGACATTGTTTTTTGTGTAATTCATCTTTTAATAATCTGATTGGTAAAAAAAAATCTCATTTCTAAAACTGCTAAGTTAGACCTCACTGTATTAATACCTTGTTTGTTTAAGTCCCTAGGCTTGGTTAGGTAGCACATTCATGAATTGTTAGTACTTCTAAGAGACTGGTAAATCTAACCCTATTATTTCTTCTTTTCCCCTGAGTCTCACTGGCCAGCAAATAGGCAAGCTACTTAATTTGGGGAGCTCATGTGACTTTTGGTCCATGGGCCAAAAGTTCTCTGTTTCCAGAGAACTACTGAAAAGGAAAAATAGCCTTATTAAGTATTTTCAGTAACTCTATGAGTAATGTCAAAGTTCTAATTATTTAGAGGGAAAAAGTCATAATAGATACTTAATTGCTGGCCACAAATATTAGCAAAGTTTTCTCAGGCTAATTATCTTCCCTAATGATGCTCAGACATTACTACTTTGAAGGCAGTGATGGAGAGCTTACTGGGCGGGAGATTCCTAAGGTTGTTGAAGTGCTCTGGTGGAAGAGCAGAATAAAATGGATTGGAAGGAAAGAGGGTGAACAATTGTGTTGTGTTTGTGGGATGCAGAGAAACAGGAAAGCCTCTGGCCTTCTCAGCTGTCCTATAGACAGATGTTGTCCTTTGCCAAACAGAACTGGATGCCTGCATTCCTATTGATTTTGTGTGTGTGTGTGTGTGTGTGTGTGTGTGTGTGTGTGTGTGTGTGGTTAGCTTCCAGCATTCTTCTTTTCTGTACACTGTGTTAATGTGTTTTTGACAGCTGCTGCTTTTTCCTGTGAAGTCAGTTGAGATTTTATAGAACATAAGTAGCTATGGATCATTGATTTAGTGCTTTGGCACTAAAGATTATAATTCACAGATTATAATTCTCCGAGGATGATTTATGGTTCTATATTCAGTATCCCAAAGGCCAGAGAAGGCTCATGTATCTTCTCTCCATCACTTAGAATGACACACATTTATTCTCTACCTCCATTGGCATCCTAGAGCAATTGGGTTTCTCCATTAATGACTTTTGAGTTCAGGTCATGCCATCTCTATGATCCTAACTGATTTTGTACTGCTGTCTAATTATGCAGTTGTTTCCTTAAACAGAACTTGGATTTCTTTCTTTCTTTCTTTTTGTTAGTCTTGGGCTTGAGCTCAGAACCTGAGCTCTGTCCTTGGACTTTCTCAAGGCTAGAGCTCTACCACTTGAGCCTTAGGATACTTCCAGCTTTTGTCTATGTATGTGGTACTGAGGAATTGAACCCAGGTCTTTGTGCCTTGCTAGGCCAGCACTCTACCACTAGGCCTGTTGGGGGCCAAGTAGCGCCATGTCTAATAACCTTCTGCTGAGACAAGGCAAGGTGCAAGAGGTTGGGTGCAAGACTTGATTATGATTGGTTACAAATGTGTTATTGTTTATCACTCTCTGCTGGGCCCTAGAGTGATGGTATATTAGCTGGGGGACTTCCTCAGGAGGGGAGTTTTTGGAAAGAGAGATTTTCCTGCCTGGATGAAGCTGCACGTCTCTGTTCATGTTCCAGGAAAAGAAGGCTGAGTGCGGGAGGACAGTGGGCCCTCTCCTCTCGCGGCTTGTCCTGGTCGGGGCGTGTTTTTCCCCATCCCTCCTACTAGTCGAGAGGGACCGGGGACGAAGGACCCCGGCATAGGCCAAACTCCCGGCCTCAGAACTTGGATTTATTTTTAACTTTAGTTTCACGATTTTCCTTTTCTCCTAACATTCAGGAGAAATGCTGTTGGTAGTTGAAGGAAGGTCTAGGCTCCCTGGGGAACAGGTACTGAGCCTGCAGGTGAGGTTTTCTCTATAGGTGCATTTTGTTTAATGGTAAGGACTTGAAACAAGGCATACAATATGCTGTTTTCCTCAGACTTCATAACTCTTCATTTTGATTTGGCCTTTGTGGGATTATTTACAATCTTTAAAATTATCTTTCCCTGAGCACTTAAACAAAGTCCCATATTCTAGAATTATTATGATGTCTTTGCATTAGGCTTCAAATTCAGCTCCCTTCTTGTACAGATTTATTCATTGACTAAAATAAACAAATTGAACCAATGTGTAGGCTTTATGGCATTGTGACTTGCTCTCATTTGAGGTTTTTTTTTGTTGTTGTTGTTTTGTTTTGTTTTGTTTGCCAATCCTGGGCTTGAGCTCAGGGCCTGAGCACTGTCCTTGGACTTTCTCAAGGCTAGAGCTCTACCACTTGAGCCTCAGCACCATGTCCGGCTTTTTTTCTATGTATGTGGTACCAAGGAATCGAACCTGGGTCTTTGTGCATGCTAGGCAAGCACTCTACCGCTAGGCCAAGCTCCCGGCCCCTCATTTTAGGGTTTTTGTTTGTTAGATTTTTTTTTTTTTTTTTTTTTTGCCGGTTCTGGGTTGAACTCAGGGCTTGGGCACTGTTCTTGTGCTTTCTCAAGGCTAGAGCTCTACCATTTGAGCCACAGTAACCCTTCTTGTGTTTTTCGTTTATGTGGTGCTGAGGAATTGAACCCAGAGCTTCATGTATGCTAGGTAAGCGCTCTACCACTAGGCCACTCGGTGGTGCTGCTAATTTATTTTTAATGTGCTTATTATGGAGAGGTCAGTGTCTCTGTGTGTCAGCATGCCATGTGCAATGCTCCTGGTGTCAAAGTCCCAAGTTTACCTCATGTCACAAGGCAAAGTTAATGTTAGTGGGTTCACATGACCACTACGGAACATAACACTTGCAGGCTCTGTCACATGGTGTTTGAGCCACTATTCTCAAAATGAAAGCAGCAGGTGTTTAGTAAGTACTGCCTGCTTGGCATTGTGTGAAGCAGGGCACACAGAAGTCTTTTGAGCATTCAAGACTTTGTTTACATGCTGAGGAGGAGGTATTGGCCACCATGCAGACAAAAAAATGACTTGCTGGGTGTGGTGGTTCATGCCTGGGATCCTAGCTACTCAGGAGGCTGAGATCTGAGGATCACGGTTCAAAGCCAGCCCAGGCACAAAAGGACCCGAGAATCTTATCTCTAGTTAATTACCGGAAAACAGAAAGTGGGGCTGTGGCTCAAAGGGTAGAGCTGTAGCCTTGAAGTGACGAGCTCAGAGACAATGCCCAGGCCAAGTTCAAGCCCAATGACTGACAAAAAAAAAAAAGACTACTGTCTATGAATGGTTCAGGATGATTTATGCTACAGATAACTTCTCGTCAAACAAGAGAGACAGAAAGTTCTGAATCCATTTGTAGAAGATTGAGTGACTGATGATATAATAGTGATAAGAGTAAAGAGATGAAATAATCATTTGTTGTAGGGTTCAGAGGAAGTGGATGTCAACGTGGGGACAGTCAGGATTCATTGTGGAGGAAAGTTTCAGTGGCTGCTGTAGCACCCAGCCCAGTGTATGAGGCGCTGGCTACTGAGGGCCCACGGGAGAGCAGGGAGGAAGTAATACAAGGCTGTATTAACATGTGTGAGATGCTCTGACACAGCTAACTGGAAAATAATAATAAATCTTGTAGTTTCAAGTGCAAACTGGTCCTAGAGTGGGAAATGGATCATGACTATATTCACATCAGTGACTATATTCAAATCAATGTTTTGCTTTTCCAGGTGGAACTGGCAGAAGTCTGTGCCAAGAGTGAGCGTTACATTGGCACCGAAGGAGGTGGCATGGACCAGTCCATATCATTTCTTGCGGAAGAAGGAACTGTAGGTGGCATCACGTTATTTGGAAATACCAGCTGGGGAAATGAATATGGAGAGGCAGGCCTTGAGATCCCTAGCACGCTGGTTCTAGGCAGCATCCTCTGCTAGGCTCCACTGTAGGATACTTCCCCGCTGCTTTACAAAGCAAGGCTGCTGCTGGTTCATTTACTGTTTTGCCTGCAGTATTTGGAATTACACCCAAAGTCCATTTTTCTCTTGCCTTCACTGTTAAGATATTTTGGCTCCCTAGTTATTGGGCCTCCTATGCCGCCCCTGCCCTAAATCACCCCATCCTCTGGCCTTTCCATACTCTCATGTGGGTTTTCCACTCAAATGCTACTTCTCCTACCACTTCTAGTCACAACCCCTCTTTTTGTAATTTACTCTTTGGTATCGTTTTTCTCTGTCAACATTTTTGGGGCTTCAGTGGTGGAACTAAGAATGTTGACAGTGAGCCAGGAATGAATTCCTCAACTGGATACCACTTCCCCTTGGCTCTCACATCCTTCAAGCTGGGTAGAAGTTTTGCTTGTTGCCCATAAAATGCCCATTTCCAAAATAGAAACAGACACTTTTTTTTTTCTTTTTGCTGATCCTGGGGCTTGGACGCAGGGCTTGAACACTGTCCTTGAGTTTTCCGCAAGGCTAGGCTAGTGCTCTACCACTTGAGCCACAGCACCACTTCCAGCTTTTTCTGTATATGTGGGACTGAGGAATTGAACCCAGGGCTTCATGCATGCTAGGCAAGCACTCTATCACTAGGCCAAACTCCCAGCTCCAGAAACAGACTTTTCTTTAAGACTTTTCCTTAATTTTGCATCAGACTCGTACAGGCCTGGGTATTGTCCAAGGACACCTACATTCCTTCTTACTAAGAATAATTGTTGAATGGCTGGGGGTTTGGCCTAGTCGTTGATAGAGTGCTTGCCTAGCATGCACGAAGACCTGGGTTCGATTCCTCGGTACCACATACATAGAAAAAGGCTGGAAGTGGTGCTGTGGCTCAAGTGATGGAGCTCTAGCCTTGAGAAAAAGTCCAAGGACAGGGCTCAGACCCTGAGTACAAGCCCCATGATTGGCAAAAAAAAAAAAAGAATTGTTGATTCTCCTAAGCTCAAGACACGAGGCATGAGGAAATTTGCCTTAATACTCAGAAAATACTCTGGGTGGACAAGTGGAAATGGGGACACCAGCCCTGCTGTTCTGTAGAGATGAGGCATAGGGTGTGAATGGCCTTGCAGACAGCACTTTACCCTCTAACCCCTGCTTCTGCCTCTGCCTTCCCTCTCCCTTCAGGAACTCTAGGGTCCAGCCAGATCTCAAAACTCAAGCCTCTTTTAGCACTCATATAATATTTGTTGCCTCTGAACTCACAGAAGCTCCTCAGATGACATTCTTTTCCTCTAGGTTTCTGCTCTAGTTTGGCTCATTGTTTAAGATTCAATTTCAGGAGGAGGCTATACTCAGCAGTACCTGGCTAAATGCTTTACCTACATGTCTCTGTAATCTGTGCTGTAAGTAGCTTGACTGTCTCTTCCTCTCCACTGCAGGCTCTGTGAGGCAGAGGCAATGTTTGCATCTGTGAGTTGTCTCCCCAACATCTAGTACAGTACCTGGATGTCAATAAACACTATTGGAATGAATGAATGGCTTTTGAGGGAAGACTTGTTGAGGAAAATACATGCGTAGATGCTAAGACATTTTCTGAATTCAAACACCATCTCACTGGTTATTTTTCTTCAAATAGGCCAAGTTGATAGAATTCAATCCTCTGAGGGCAACTGATGTGAAGCTCCCGAGTGGAGCGGTGTTCGTGATTGCCAACAGCTGTGTGGAGATGAACAAAGCCGCCACGTCCCACTTCAATGTCAGAGTGATGGAGTGTCGACTGGCTGCAAAGGTATGAACACGACGAACTAGGGAAACCACAAGTAGGCTGTTTTTCTCTTTATGATGGTGTATTAATGTCTTTTATTTCTCCAGTGTTGTAGGGGAAAGTTATGAGGTCAAAAACATTGTAGCTGAAGGGCATTGGGTGCAGAGTAATCTGCTTCCAAACAGATAGCTCCTGGGTGGTCTTCTGGATTCTGTTGTGAAGGGGGCAGTGAATAGCTGCGAAGCAGCAGGCCAGGAGTTAACACTGCAGATGAAAAAGAAATACTGGGTGGGGAGCGGGTGACAGCAGCTAGTCTCATTTCCTCAGCTGGAATCTTGCCGGCCCCTTCCTCCTGGTCCTCACCCCTGCCGCTCCCCCTGCTTGTACTGTTTTTGTATAGGTGCCCCCGTCATTTCATGTAGTTCTCCCAGAACACTTCCCCGTGACTGGTATGGACAGAGTCAGAGGGAGTCTTGGGGTCCTCTGTTCATACAACCCATACCAGAAGTACTGAGTGAATAGCTATGGTATACCCAACAGCAGACAGGGTTTTCAGCCTTCGCAAGTAGAGTGGAGAGTGGAAGTAGGCAGATGCCAGGCAGGTGCTTAAGTAATCTGGTGCTGTGAAATGGTGAGCTACTCGAGGGAATCCCGGACTGGAGGAAGAACTCCTCTGCCTTCTACTGATTCTTTTCTGTTCTGAACTGGCCGTTCTGTTGATAGTCACCAACCCTCACCAGGATTTTTGTAGGGGAGTGGGGAATAGGACTCCAACTCAGGGCTTTGAGTGCTGTCCCTCAGCTTTTTCACTCAAGGCTGGTGCTCTACCACTTGAGTCATACCTCCCCTTATGGGTTTTTGTTGGTTAATTGGAGAGAATAGTTTTCATGGACCTAACTGCGCTGGCTGGCTTTCAACCACAATTTACTCATTAATTTTTAAAGATTATATAGGAAAATGGTCTTTGTTTTGTTTTGTTTTTGTGGGTCATGTGGCTTGAACTTACCTGGGCACTGTCCCTGAGCTATACAGCTCAAGGCTACACCCTACCCCTGGGCCTGGGCGCTGTCCCAGAGCTGTTCAGTTTCAGCTCATGGCTATCCTCTACCCTTGAGCCAAGCCCCACTTCCCTTTTTTTTTTTTTTGCCAGTCCTGGGCTTGAGCTCAGGGCCTGAGCACTGTCCTTGGACTTTCTCAAGGCTAGAGCTCTACCACTTGAGCCTCAGCACCACTTCCAGCTTTTTTTTTTTTTATGTATGTGGTACCGAGGAATCGAACCTGGGTCTTCATGCATGCTAGGCAAGCACTTTAACCACTAGGCCAAACTCCCGGCCCCACTTCCCATTTTGTAGAGGTTAATTGTAGAGAAGAATCTCAGGTCTTTTTGTGCCTAGGCTGGCTCTGAACCTTGATCCTCAAATCTCAGCCTCCTGAGTAGCTAGGATTACAGGTGTGAGCCACTGCATCTGACCACTAGGAAAATGTTTTAAGTTCTTCATGGCGTCTGATCGATGTTTACATTCAAGAGAAATAGTTGAGTAAACTTTTCAATCTCAAAGGTTCAGTGAACTTTTTTCTCCTTTAGGACACACTTCCTCTTTGAGGAGATGGAAGAAATCAGTGTCTTATTTGTTTGAGGGCTTATTTTTGTTGACTTTTTATCTTGAGGTTGATGAGTAAGTGTAGTTTTCCTAATGAGACTTCAAACATACACAATAGTGTTTTCAAAGTTTTATCACGAAATTAAGATAACCTCTACCACAGCCATAGATGAGCTAAAACCAGTACCGTGGGTTCATGTTGAAAGTCCTCTTCCCGAGATACATGAATAAAACGAGTGCCAGACACTCACTCCTGTAACCCTAGCTACTCAAGAGGCTGAGATATGAGGATCAGAGTTTGAAGCCAGTCAAGACAGGGAAGACCGTGACACTTATCTCCACTTGCTTTTAAAAAAACAAGAGTTGGGGCCTGGAGTGTGGCCAAGTGGTAGAGGGCTTGCCTAGCATGTATGAAGACCTGCTGGTTTGATTCCTCGGTACCAGATATGTTGGAAAAAGCTGAAAGTGGTGCTGTAGCTCAAGTGGTAGAGCCCTAGCCTTGAGAAAAGCCTAAGGACAGTGCCTAGGCCCTGAGTTCAAGCCCCAAGATTGGCAAAAATCAAAAAGGCAAGAGTTAAACTGTGGCCCAAGTGGCAGAGCACTAACCATAGGCAAAAAAAAGCTTAGGGATAGCACCCCGGCCCTAAGTTTAAGCATCAGAACTAGCACCAAAAGAGTTGTTCATACCTATAAGGATCATAGTTCAAAGCCAACCCAGGCAAGAAAGACCATGAGAATCTCATCTCTAATAAACTACCCCAAAAGCTACAAATAGAGCTATGGCTTAAGTGCTAGAGCACTAGCTTTAAGCAAAAAAAGAAGCTCAGGGACTGTACCCAGGTTCTGAGTTCAAACCCCAGAACTGGCAAAAAAAAAAAAAGGAAGAAAATATGGTCCTTCTTTCCTTTCCTCCCCTCCCCTCCCCTCCCCTCCTCTCTCCTCCTCTCTCTTCCTCTTCTCTCCCCTTCCCTTCGTCCCTATTTTTTTTTTTCCTTTTGTCAGTTGTGGAGCTTGAACTCTGGGCCTAGGCACTGTCCCTGAGCTTTTCAGCTCAAGGCTAGCACTCTACTCCATGAGTCACAGTGCCACTTCCCATTTTCTGGTGGTTAATTGGAGTTAAAAGTCTCACGGACTTTTGTGCCCAGGCTGGCTTTGAACTTCGATCCTCAGATTTTAGCATCCTTAATAGCTAGAATTACAAGCATGAGCTACTGGCGCCCGGCTATTTTTTTTGTGTGTGTGTGTGTGTGTGTGTGTGTGTGTGTGTGTGTGTGTGTGTGTGTTACATGTGTTGGTACTAGGGCTTGAATTCAAGACCTGGGCAATGTTCTTTAGCTTTTTGGCTCAAGCCTGGTACTCTATCACTTGAGCCACAGCTTTATTTCTAGTGGTTAAATAGAAATAAGAGTTTCACAAGCTTTCCTGCCTAGACTGGTTTTGAATCTCAGTCTTCAGATCTCAGCCTCCTGAGTAGCTAGGAGGACAGGCCACTGGTGCTTGGTTCAGAACCTCCTATTCTTGAAGCTGTCCATGAGTTTAGTGGTGTATCTGTGTGCATTTGTGAGGTGCTTTCATCAGTGAAATTGGTGTCTGTATTTAGCTTTTCAGTACCTATTTCTTCTAAGTGATGTAGATAGAACACATTGTTTTAAAGAGTTATTTTTCTGAGGAGGAACATGAAAGACTACATCACAATAGAGTCTATTTTCTAATCATGTAACTGCAAATCATGAGAATCCAGGGCTCTTTGCAAAAGAGAGTTAAAGGGGCCAGGAGTTTGGCTTAGTGGTAGAGTGCTTGCCTAGCATGCACGAAAACCTGGGTTTGATTTCTCGGTACCAAATAAATAGAAAAAAGCTGAAAGTGGTGCTGAGGCTCAGGTGGTAGAGCTCTAGCCTCGAGAAAGATAGAGCTCAGGCCCTGAGTTCAAGCCCAGGACAGGCAAAAAAAAAAAAAGAGTTAAAGGTAGTCCACTAATATGGGCTGTAGCCAGGAGACTGATGCTAGGAAAATATGCTTTTGCTTAGAAGCATGTGCTGAGTTTTCTGTTTTGAGGGTTGTTTTTTTGTTTTTTGGGGGTTTTTTTTTTGGTCATGGGGCTTGAACTCTGGGCCTGGGCATTGTTCCTGAGCTCTTCAGCTCAAGGGTACCACTCTACCCCTTGAGCCACAGCACCACTTCCCATTATCTGGTGGTTATTTGGACATGAGAGTCTCATGATGTTTTGTGCCTGAGCTGGCTTTGAGCTGAGATCCTCAGCTCTCAGCCTTCTGAGTAGCTAGGAGCCACCACACCCAGCTGAGATTCTATTTTTGACAATATGAATTTAACGTTTTCTTGGAAGACATTCTCACTGAGTAAGAAAATGAACTCTTAGGTAAAAAGGTAAAAAGGAGGCAATCTCAACCTGGATGGGCTTTTCATTTTCAGACAGTAATACTGGAGTATTCATAGGAAATAGCCAACCAGGAGTGTTTTGAAAATGACATTAAAGAGAATTCTCTAAGACAAAATTATAATGAATGACTCCTATTTTTCCTTGCTTTCTATCCTTCCAAAATCCTTTTTTGAAATTGGGTACCTTTCATATTTAGTTAGTACAGTAAAGTACAGTACACCAATAAAGATCATTTACTTGGATCTAATATTGACCATTCCTTCTATTCTCAAGTTTTCTTTCTCTGTCTCTCTCTATCAGCTCCCCAAAACTAGCCGGAGAGGGTGGGTATATTCCTGTGGTAATAACGTTTGGGAGGCAGATACAAGGAAGATGATGAGTTTGAGGCCAGCCTGGGCTCCATAAAGAGATTTTTGTCTCAACAGACAACACACATACACACACACACACACACACACACACACACACATACACATACACACACATTCACACACACTTAATTGACTTAGATTCATTAAAAGTCTTGTAGAGCATTTGAACTAAAGTAAAAACATTTCAAAACAAACTCAATAGAGAGTTATAATTATTACTTGCGTAAACAATACTTTTAAGTGAGGCACATTTTTATATTCTTAAATTAACCAAGTAGCCAAGGGGCCTTTAATGGGCACAAAATTCTTTATTTTTCACACGTATTTCATGGCTTAAGCTTTTCCAGAAATATTTTATGTCTATAAAAGAGAGTATCCTTTAGTTACATTGAGGGATAAAATATGTACAGCCAATAATAAGTATTATGGGAAGTCAAGTAGGGAAAAGAAATTATACTGTTGCTTTTTGCATAGCCTGCACTCTTTGTGGTAACTTCTGTGTGATGCAATGAAGTAGGGAGTTTCATGTGGTCCTTTGACACTTGAAGGAAAATTTACAGTGATTTTTTTTTTAGAGGGCCTGTCTGGTCTAGGGCCATCACTCACGCCATTTCTCTGCTCCTGTCACTTAGGGCTGCATGTGGAACTGATTCTTTGTCTGCTGATAGAATATGAGAAGTTGGCATAATATTCTCAGGGCTTTGCAGTTTCCTTGAATTTGAGCAGAGAAAAACCAAATGCCCAAGAATGAGGTCAGTTGTACTTATTCCATTGATTCAGTAGAGGAGTGTGGAGTTTCCAGAGAACGGTGACTGTGGACTCACAGCGGCAGGGATGAGGGGGTCTGTGTCTAGCAGGGCCTTCCATCACAGCTACATGAAGGATCTCCCATGATTGGCCTTGGAAGAAAGGTGGGGGGATTTTAGGAACATCAATCTGGCAGTAGAAACTTTTTTTCCCAGTCCTAGGCCTTAAACTCAGGGCCTGGGCACTGTTCTTGGACACTTTTTCTCAATGCTAGTGCCCTGCCACTTGAGCCACAGTGCCACTTCTGGCATTTTCTTTGTGTATGTTACCGAGGAATCGAACCCAGGTCTTTGTTCATGTTAGGCAAACTCTCTACCATGAGGCTACACTCCCAGTGAAGAATCTTTTGACTTCATTGAAAGGCCTGGGTTGTAGGTCCCCTTTCAAGAAGGTAGGCTAAAATGGAGAGCGATGAGAGAAGCCCTCATAAAGAGTGGGATAAAAGGCATTTGATGCGAGTTTCTGTTTCACTCTTGGCACAGATGCTAATCCCTCCCCCGCCCCCCTTTTCTTGGTGCTGTTTGAGATCAAACCCAGAGCCTCATCTGTCCTGGGCAAGCACTTTCCCACTGAGCCACACCCCAGTCCTACATGTTACTCCCTTGGGAAGTTTTCCAGGGCTACCTTCCTCCCCCGCCCCCTTCCCCATTGGGTTAAAGGCTTTTATATACACTCTAACCCTGTCCTATCACTTTATTATAGCTGGATTAAGTTCTCCACGGTGTAACTTTTAGCTAACGCCTCCCCTCTCCCCCTCAGTAGACTGTGATCCCCATGTGGGGAAGGGCCAGGCATGCTCTTCCCAGCTGTCGGCCTGGGCCTGGTGTGTGGCCAGTACTCAGAAGGCTGGCACTGCATGGAAGCATGTAGGAAGGTAAGAAAAGCGCTTGAGTGGAGAAGGAACACAGGCTCAGGCTGAAATGATGAGTGCAAAATGAAGAGACGTCATCAAAAGGTGTGGAAAAGGCAAGGTGGAAGGTCTCCTTCCACCTACTGGGAAGGTAGGTGGAGGAACCTCCTCATGGAATCCTGATCATACTGGAATTCCAGCTTGACTAGCACTAGAGCCTCCAGATTTGACTTGACACAAGGTTTGAAACCAAGAGCTTAGTTCAGTTTACTGAAGCAAAGGATATGCAATAGAAGATCAAGCCAAGGTCAAGCTTGGGTGCTGATTTCAACTGAATAAAAGAAGGAAATAAGTTGTGGGAGGAAATGGTAGAAGGACCATGCAGTGCAGCCTATGCCGAGCGTTTGAAGGCAGGTCCTGAAGAGCTCCTGAAGTCACCGACTCCTTAAAAGCTGAGAAGACTGAGGAAAGACTAATGACCTTCTGAAGCTATGGAAGAATTTGGGGGAGGCTGTAGGCTTGGGATGGTTAATAAAGAACCTCGATGTGGTAAATATGGCTGCTGGTTCTCACTGCTGGGCAGTGAGAGAAATGGAGGATGATGATTGAAGAATTTGAGAATAAGGAACATTTGTGTGTGTGTGTATGTGTGAAGGCATAACAAAAGGAGCCAAATGGAAGAAATTTACTAGACAGGCTGGAGAATGTCAGGGGAAAGGAAATTGATCTCCTAGTTTGCCTTTTTTAGGCCAGGCATATTCATGCTTTATTTTGATCTTAATCTTCACGATAACTTGTAAGGTAATCACTGGAAGACTCTTTCCACATTCCAGAGAATTTCAGGCCAAAATGCGGAGTAATTTGAGAGGAGAGTCCAGGTATCTCAGCCACTCCTCTTTCCCTCATATCCTTAGGAGTTAGGAATGATTTGCTAGAGATTCAGAGAGGACTATAGGTCTTTTTGCACATCCAGGTTGTGGTTTTTTTTTTTTTTTTGCCAGTCCTGGGCTTGAACTCAGGGCCTGAGCATTGTCCTTGGACTCTGTCAAGGCTAGAGCACTACCACTTGAGCCTCAGCACCACTTCTGACTTTTTCTATGTATGTAGTACTGAGGAATCGAACCGAGGTCTTGTACATGCTAGGCAAGCACTCTACCACTAGGCCAAACTCCCAGCCCCCGTGCTTCTTTCTTTCTTTCTTTTTTTTTTGCCAGTCCTAGGCTTGAGCTCAAGGCCTGAGCACTGTCCTTGGACTTTCTCAAGGCTAGAACTCTACCACTTGAGCCTCAGCACCACTTCCGGCTTTTTTTCTATATATGTGGTACCAAGGAATCGAACCCAGGTCTCCGTGCATGCTAGGCAATCACTTTAACCACTAGGCTAAACTCCCGGCCCCCATACTTCTTTCTTACCAGACCTTTTAGGCAGAATCCCTGGCTAGTCTCAGAGTAAAAGTCATTTCCGGCTGGAACAGAGAGCTTATTGTGTTTGCATTTGGGACAACCCAGCAGTGCTGGGGAGTTAGTGGCTTTGACAGCCTCAACCAGCAGGGACAACACAGCTCTCTTGCCCTTGAGTAGAACACATATGAGCTTCATTCACAAGTCTCAAAAGACCCAGCAGGTGCACCCCCCCCCTCCTATTGGCTTCTCTTTCTGCCTCACTTTCTGCTTTCCTACTACTGGCTCTAAGGATTACTTTCCCCACCCAGGTTTTGCCCTTCAGTTCTTGTCTCGGGACCTGCTTCTAAGACAGGGTCCTGCCATCGTGGCTTCTCTCCAAAGCACTTGTTCCTCTCATGGCCACAATGCTCAGGAACCTCCCAGAAGGGGTCTGTTATAAGGACAACCTAGTGTGCCATAGTGAAAGGGAAGGGTAGATGGTGACAAAGAACTGCTGCCCTGTATTCCCCACCCTGCTGCCAAGCGAGTGAGCGACCTGTGATGAAATCACCCGTAGCTTGTGATGCAATGACTCATAGTCCCGTCTTACAAATGTGGAGTTTGTCAGTCACAAGGGCCACAAGTGACAAACTCCCTCATTAAGCACTGTCTTTGAGCAACATCAATCTCACTCACCCTCTTTGCTCATCTGCGAGTCATCTTTCTGTGTACTGAGCCAAATTTTGAAGAGCTTAAGTGGCTTTCCTATTTCCCTCCCTCATTGCAGTTCCCCAGCTCCTAGGCTGTGCAGCTGTTGTTGAGGCATGTGTTGGATTGCATCATCAGCTGAAACACACCCTGAAGTGGCTGTGCGGACCCTCTAGCTGAGGGTAAAGTGGCCCCTGGGCTAAGCTGGCATAACCAGAGACTTCTTTTGGAAGTTGATCTGTGGGTTGTGGGTGTTCCTTGCGGACTTCTCCCTCGAGTCACTGGCCCAGGGTATTTGGGGGACCATGTGCCTGGGCCAGTGTGATGCGCTCAGGTGCGGATTGGGATAGAAACTTGCTGACTAGAAGGTTCTATGCAAAGTATCAGTTTTTTATCATAGGGAGAAAGATGTTCTCTGATGCTTTTCTTTTCTTGGCCTCTTCCCCCTCAAGAAATTCACCTGTCAAACGTGCTTTTCCACTTTATTATTACATGACTTTTGGACATGACACTTAACTGTGTGTGTGCACGTGTGCACGCATACATACACACACATGCATGTGTGCACTGGTACTGGGGCTTGAACTCAGGACCAGGCCCTTCTCTTTGACTTTTTCACTCAAGGTTAGTGTTCTACCACTTGAGACAGAGCTCTACTTCTGGCTTTTTGGTGATTAATTGGAGAGAAGGGTCTCATGAACTTTCCTGTCAGTCTGGTTTCAAACCAGGCTCCTCAGATCTCAGCCTCCTGAATAACGAGGACTACAGACCTGAGCATCCAGCATCCAATTCTCATCTCTTAAGTAATAATAACCACCACACAGGATTGTTAATAAAACAAAAGGCACTGTTTATACCATACAGCTCTGTTAGTTTTGCTGTTTGCCTCACTTGGGGGAGCACTGCTGTAGGAGACTGCTTCCATCGGTTCTCTTGCCATGTAAACTAATTATATTGTATATTCCTCCGCATTATGGATATCTTTTGTCAAATTAGTTATGAAATACAAATTAGTTATGAATGAATGAGTGGGTTTATCTGTAGAGGCAGCACTAATAAATAAAGCAGACAAGGCCAGGAGAAAGGTTTTAGTTCATATCTTTCCTTTAAAAGAGGTACCATGTCCTGTGAAATAATTGAATAAAGAAACATTGTCCTGTTGTCTCTTTTCCCAGCTCTGCCTTAAAAACCAATTGCTTTCAAAGATATGAGCCAGGGCTTTTTTTGATAGTTTGTTTTAAGGTAATTATTAATATTCTTCAGAAATGAGTGGCCCTTGTCAAACTACAGTTTTGGGTAAGTACTGCTTCCTGTCAAAGAGAGAAAATCAAATAATGAACAGAATAGACAAGCGAATCAGATGTACATTTCCTGGAAACCTAATTTCCCCTTTTCTCAACAGCTTCTTTTTGCACCTGCTTCCTCACTTCCAGGCAGTCAATGGTTTAGACCTCAGTGAGAGGAAGATCTTCACTGTTGTGTTGTCACCTGCCTGAAAGGGATGAATGTTATTGGCTGGGGCTCTTGGGAGCAGGTAGGCCCACTCCAGTGGTGGGTCTGTCTGTGGATACAATTGGAAGCCAAGCTCCTTCCTTGACAGTGGGGGAACATACAGCTCTACCGCTCCAGCGACCTCACAAAGGGATTTTTCATAAGGTCACCAATGAGGTTTTCATTTAAAATCTGGGACTTGACTCCAAACACCCAGATACTTAAACTCATTAGCCCTTTTCAAAGAGATGGGTAGTAAACAGGAAGTGCTCTAATGAAATCAGGCCAACTGTCCATCATGGGACCAGGTCAAATGAGATTGGCACAGTTTTCTCTGATCTTTGCTCATAGGGATATAGTATGGATGAGTTAAATAGGGATAAGAGAATGATAGTTTAAAGAAATCAATGAAAATCAGTGTGTGTGTGTGTGTGTGTGTGTGTGTGTGTGTGTGTGTGTGTGTGTTAGAACAAGTATTTAACTAGCCTGTGAGTGTCACACAGGCATATTTAATACTAAACATCTGAACCCAGCATGCATTTCCAAGCAATGGTGGGAAATTTGGATAGGTTGACTGGAAAGAAATCTGAACAGCTGACAAATGAACATGGAAAAGTGACCGTTGTCTTGGTGTGAACTTGAACTTGCAGCTCCTGGCTAAGTATAAAGGCTTACAATGGGACCAAATCATGAGGCTGGAAGAAGTGCAGGCCAAGCTGGGGGTCAGTCTGGAAGAGATGCTGTTGCTCACCGAGGACGCCCTTCACCCTGAACTCTACAGCTGTGAGGAGATCTGCAGATGTCTGGGAATCAGCCTGGAGGACCTCCGAACCCAAATCCTGACTGCAAACACCCAAGATGGTGAGTCTGCTCAGGGAAGGAGGGTACAAGGCTTCCTCTTCCCCCGCCCTCTCGGAGTTTTCAAACCCTGCTGCCTTTAAAGACCATGTTAGGGAGTCAGGACATGTGTGTTTTGGGAACTCTAATGGTCTAGGGCTTTAGCTTCATTCATTCATTCATTCATTCACTCACTCACTCATTCCCAAGCATTTCTTGGAGCATGCCAAGCATTCTAGTATGAGGATGAGTCAGACATGCTTGCTTCCCTCCTGGGGTTCACAATGCCGCAAGCTGCTCTTTCTTTCAGTTTTCCTATCCATTTTCCTGATTGTAAGCAGATTTGCTAAAAAAGTTTTGCCAGGTTACAAAGTTGCCTGTAGCTACTGTAGATATTAATCCTAGCCCCAGAAAGCCCTAACAGTTTATGTTGAGACTTGCGCCTGCTTCAGTGTGGAACGTCTAGAATTAAAATGAGCAAATGACGTCTATGGTGAAAAGACCCTTGCCACTCGTTTTGGTAAACTAAACTCTCACTACACCAGCAGAATATCTGTGACAGAAACTGAAGAACTCACAAAACTAAAATACTTCCCTTTGTAAGAGTTTGCTGATTCCAGCCCCATGAAAGCAGCTAGTCAAAGCTGGCCTTAGTTTTGCCATGAGAAGTAGTATCCTAGGAATCCTTGAGCAGCGGATGAGTAATGTGCCGGGATGAGTGCTTGGTAACAGAGGTGTGGAGAGCAGGCGGAGTGATGATGCAGGTGTGCTTCTCTGCATGGGGCATGGTGACAGATGTTGGGGTATGCCGACAGCGGAACACGGTCTCTACCTTCTCGTGACTCAGGTCTAAGGAGGGAGAGCATTACACACCAATCCCATAAATACTGCCGGCTCTCCGGCCCTAACAACACGGAGGAGGGAACCGCTAGCTGCCTGAAGAAGGGGGCTCGGATCTGAGCTGGATTCTGAAAGTTGTGGACTTGGAGACGGCAGAGAACCTCAGGAAGCAGGCATGGGCTACATCATGAGTGTGACGCCACTGGGAATTGTGACTGCCTGTGTCTAGGAAGGGAAGAAGGGAAAAAGAGAGCATCAAGGAATCAATCTGTTTTGTAATTCGGCCATCCTCAAGGGGTTTCCCTATGAACATAAATTAGTCTGTGGTTCTGGAGTTGCCTAGATCAATATTACTAGGCTTACTTTCTAAATCTAGCCATCTAGCCCAGTCAGATTTCCAGCTGAGTTTTAGGGATCAGATATTTTTAATCTCTTCGGGTCATCTCTTCCAGTTTTTCCTTTATTTGGCCTAAGACTCAAGGCAAAGGCTTTCTTAACTGTCTGGAAGACATGACTCTCTTGATGACCATAGACTGAGATTTGGTTAGTGGAGGGGGAGGTGCACGTGCTGGAGGGTACAGATGTCTCCACTTCAAACTATGAACTTTGGTTTTGGCTTGAACTTCCGTTCTCACTATGGAGCCCCATGAAACACAAGGATGTGGAGACTGCCACCTAACTTCTCTTCTTCCCCTGGATAGGAGTGTGCCTGTGCCATGCTGACCTTGAAGTGACAGGGGAGGACGTTTCTGCCAAGGCAGCCTGTAGCTGCTGTGGAACCAACCACACTCCCAAGGCCCCTGTGCTGCAACTAGTGTTTTCTCTTTCCAAATTTCTAATAATTAGGTTTAGAAATGCCCAGAGACAACTGAAATTAAACACATACTGAAAGCAACATTCTTAGCTCCTTTAGATGTTTAGAAAAGCTACAAACTATCCCCAGGAACTGGCTAGGAATAGTTTTAAGGGGAACTTGCTTGGCACTGCCCACACAAATGAATTGTTTAAGCATGTGGTCTTGTGCCCTGGGGCCCCAGAGGCTCATCTGCCAGATTTAGTAGGAGGGAGCGGTTTTCCCCAAGACTTAATCCAGGAGGAGAGGCGGAAGCTGTGGCCAGATCCGGGAGAGATGGTCATGTGTGTCAAGCACAGGTGATAGCTGAGGACAAACAAAGTACACACAGGGACTGAGAGCTAAGGTAAGAATGGGCTGGGCTAGGTTATAAGAGTGGGGAATTTACAGGAGGCATCTGTTCCAGTTGGGGTGGTCTGGCTGCTTACCTGAACTGTCTAAGCAGGACACAGATTTTGTTACAAAAATTACTGGCTTCGCCTGTGACCATATCCTGATGAAGTACTGGCTACCTGGTAATTTGTTTGAGTTCTATGACTGAAGCCCTGAGTGACACTGCTGGCTTTTGATGCGTATAGGGCACTGGCACAGATAGCTCTTCCAGGAAACATCTAGACTCGATACGAACATGAAACAAAACGGGCAATCTGGCGGAGTCCCCTCAGCCTAGTATCACATTTAGCTCCCTCCCTCCGAGTCAACCCTCATCTAGTCCCACTCCCCGTGGGAACGCTCTCGTGCACCCCGCTCAGAGGACAAGCTCTGTAGGAAGTCACCTATGGGTCTTTTGCGTGGCAGTTGACGTAGCTTCCCTCTTGCTTAGTGTGTTGTAATGGGCTTCATGATGATTCCTCACATTGAGGAAGAAATGAGCAAGTAAAAAGTAGATCTTTACTCCTTAGCTTAAAAAGTACTTCACTGAGCACCAGTAATTTTAAGACAGTGCTAGGTACTGTACTGCAGTGATGCTTGCAGCCGGCTTATCCTTGCCCTCATTTCATTTAGCATTACAGTGAAGGAATTACGGGGGGAATATACTATTTGTCAGATAAGCGCTGTGTTTTCCTTTGCCTCTCCTTCATCTCTTTTCTTTCTCTTACATTTTTCCCTGTAATTTAATTAACAGAAGAAAGCTAAGACAAGAGCTCATGCCCTTTTATGTCAAAATACCAGGCCAAGGCTAGTTGTAGGCAGGCGTGACATTGTTCTCACAGTTCCTGCTTTGGCTCTGATTGACTGAGTCTACTGCCCAACTCCTTAGGCTCCTGCTGTAGTGTCTTGACATCATCTCCTCCTTTCACGTTTCCAAGAACAAAGCTGTTCCAAACAACAATGCTGGGAAGGAAACATAAAAATGTGATCCTTCTGGGAGCTACTCCAGATCCTTCCCTTTTTGATGAGATGGGAGCAAGAGGACATGTATTGACAAGTTGCCATACTAAAGACATTCTACAGGCTGGGAGTTTGGCCTAGTGGTAGAGTGCTTGCCTAGCATGCATGAAGAACCGGGGTTTGATTTCTTGGTACCACATACATAGAAAAAAGCCAGAAGTGGGGCTGTGGCTCAAGTGGTAGAGCTCTATCCTTGAGAAAGCCCAAGGACAGTGCTCAGGCCCTGAGTTCAAGCCCTAGGACTGGAAAAAAAAGACATTCTATGATGTTCTAAGGGCGCTGTGTGTTGGCACAGGCCTAGTCCCTGTCCTCCTGAGGCAGCGCAATGCTGACCATTAGTATAGGGACACTCAGATAGGACAGCACTGTGAGCTCAAGTGGGAGGGATGCAGATCTGTGACTCTTCTGTTCTTGGAGCGCCTCAGCCTGAGTGAGATGCTGATGCTGACAGTGGACAGGCAGGAGCGGAGGTCAGGGGAGGTGGTGTACCACATCCTGTCAGAAAGCCTGTGTCAAGAGGCCTTCACACGCTAGACAATGGAAGAAATGCTAGGTTTTCACACTACGAGATACTCAGGAATGCATGCTTGAGATGGTGATGTGAGGAGTTTGTCTGTCCTGGCAGCTGGGTATGGGGGTGGGGTTGGAAGGCAATACAGTAAACCAAACTAGGAAGGTGGAGTGCAGAGAGAGGAGGGAGCCATGAGCTCTGTCTTACCTGGCCATAAGAATGACCCTGGCGTTACTCACAGAGCTTAACCTCGCTGCGTGTGAAGTGCAGGTGGGTGAATCGAGCGAGCTAGAGCCCGAGGAGCAGAGCAGTAAGCTGTACTGGGAAATGGGCAGCGCTGGGAAGGGAAGCTATCAACGTGCGGGTACATGTTTCTCTCCACGGACAAATGGCATTATGCTGTGGATTTTTACAGTATTCACAAACACTTCTTGGAATGCAATTTTCCATGAATTGATGTAGTTTGTGTTCAAAGTGCATATATGTTTTATTTTTTCCATCGGTGGTTTTGCTTTTAAAAGCAGGTAGTTAAAAGATTTTTCCCCCTTTAAATGTAAAATGCTAATTTAATTTATTCTTTGCAGCATGGGGATGGGATGCTAATGTAGCTGAAAACAGCAGTTAAGTTTTTGTGGGTTTGACCATTTCAGAAACTTTGCGTTTATGAAAAATATTATTACTAGGAAAATAAATTTGAAACCACAGTCCAACTTCAAGGAGGATTATATAGTGTGTTTCCATTATAATGCTTAAGTACTTGAAGAGCTGGAGTCTCAGACCAGGGACTTTTTACAACTTTGCTACATAGGGAAACAGGGGACCCAGCACGGATTGTAAAGTGGCTTTCCCCACCCATCTCTGAATTGCTGTTCTTGGAAACTGACTCTTGGCTTAGCCCCGTGAATCTTTCTGTTTTGCACAGAAATTGGTTAGTAGCATGCAGCAACATGATTTATGCCAACGCAGCGAAAGCCAAGGGCTATCTCCCCTCCCCCGACACCCCACACACACAGGGGGGAAAGGATTGTGGGGTGTGAGAGCCTCAGAAAGACAAATTATACTCCCGTATAACAAAGCCTTGCACTTCTCTCAAACCAGTGGATTTATTCATTCTGTTTGACTCATTGTAAAATGAAGTCTGATTTCCAAAAATGTTACCACTTTTTTCATTTGTGAAATGAAAACCAGTGTTTTAAATTCTCCTATATTGATAAAGCTTGATGTGGCTGTGTGAGGCTATGGGGAGAGAGCCCCTGCATTGTTGGAAGGGCCCTGCTCTGCCCTGCTGGCATCTGGCCACCTCCCAGAACTGCCATTAGTTCTGAAACCGCCCTCTGTGAAGGGCGTGCACAGTGCTCAGGTGTAGCTCAGTGGTGGGGCACTGCGAACAGAGTGGAGTGGGATGGACTGCAATGACATAGCATAGGATCCAGAGGCCCAAGTCTATTCGTAGGAGTGAACAGATGGAGACTTGAAATCTAGTTCTGTGAGGGAAACTGGGTAGAGGTCTGGAGAGGAGAGATAGAAGAAAGACTCCCCTCTCACTCTTTCTGGGCTCTGGGATATCTGCTGTGTGTGTTGGTAAGAAGGGGGATCTTACCAGTGTGGTAAGAGGTAAGGGATCAGATTGGCCCATCTCAGAACTAGAGGGAGAAACCTGAGAGGGAAGCGACGATTCTCTGTCCTCCCCCCCCCCCCCGCCCCCATCTGCATGGCCATTATGCCTGCGGCCTTGATCCTGACAGGCGCAATTGAGTGCCACTTTCTCACTTAGGCCTGTCTGTGGAGAAGTTAAGCCTGCGAGCACACAAAAAAATGGGAGTGTTGTGGGTCAGTTCCTGTCTTCTCATCCTCTGTGAACTCCTTGTGAGGTATATTCTAAGTGGTTCCTGAGATAGACCCCCAAGCAACTGGCCCCACTTGGTCCAGGCTGCTAGCCTGCTCATCGGGCTCCGTGACTGGTTCTCATTTTCTCCCTGTCTTTACTCTCTGATCTTTTCCTACCTACATTCTTGCTATCTGTGTCCAGTCCTTTGTTCTGGGCTCTGCTTTCAGGCCAACTACAGCACGGTGCCTCAAGACTTCGTGCATCCACTTGAGCTGCCTGGGTTGCTTCCGTTGTTCTTCCCTTGTGATTCCTCCAATACACTATTACTTCTCGAGACCATGGATGTGTACCTTGGTCCTTTTGCTGTAGTAGTGAATCTTCAGCAGTGTGTGTGAGACACGAAAGTGGCTGCAGGGATCTTCAGGGCTACCTGGTATTGACTCATGTCTGGGCACACAGTTAGAAACAAAGACACACATTACAGGAGGGCAGATAAGAGCAGCGTGGAGCTAGCAATGTGCAGGAGGCAGGTGAAGTGTAGTGACTGGAATAGTGTGATGACCACTCTCCCCTCCGCCAGGAATTCACAGCGCTTTGTGGAACACAGGCCACACACCCATCCTCCTGGGACTGTGTAGAGACCAGTGAGGCAGGCTGAGCACAAGGGGCTGGAAGGGTGGAATCCTGTGGGCTGAGGTAGGTGCAGACTGCTTCTCCTCAGCCTCAGCCGGGGGTTGCTGTGCAGGAAGCAGGCCCCATCCAAGCAGGCCTCCCAGGCTTTGCCCAGAGTCCAGATTGTCACATAAAATGTCCTCACTGAAGTACAGCACATATGTCCAGAAAGCATCACCATGGCTGCCCAGGGCCCACGGCGGTGAATCTCGAAGTCTCTGGTGCGGCCTCCGTGTTAGAGCCTCAGGTGAGGGGGGCTTGTTGGGCTGGTGCTCCAGGTTCTGGTTAGCTTGTTCTCTTCAGGTCTGAGAGGAACTGTTCCCCACCTTGGCCTCTGTCTTTGCATCAGAAGAGTCATAGGCAAGGCCCCTTTTCTGTAACTCCTCCAGAGAGCCCTCTGTGCTGAGGACATTGCCTTGCATTTTTCCTGCACACAGATTTGTGCTGTAGTTGGCTCTTTCCACAAGAATCTGTGTTTCTTATCTGCTTACCCATGTTCCTGTAGGCATGATTTCTCCTGCATGCATGTTTGCTGTCCCCTGGGCAGTGAGTAGTGCACATGGCGAGGCTTAGTACCCACTATTGGCTGACTGTTGTGAGATGGCCATCTTCCCCACAGCTTTTGAAACTGCTCTTGGTAGGAGGTGGGGGAATTCTTTTTTTGGGGAGAGGGGGATCATGGGGCTTGAACTCTGGCCTGGGCGCTGTCCCTGAGCTCTTCATCTCAAGGCTACCACCCTACCCTTGAGCTACAGACCCACTTCCCATTTTCTAGTGGTTAACTGGGGATAAGAGTCTCTCAGCTTTGTATTCCCCAGGATGGCTTTGAACCTTGATCCTCAGATCTCAGCCTCCTGAGTAGCTAGGATTATAGTGTGAACCATGGGCCTGGCTTGGGGGAATTCCTTATTTCCAGCTCCTACATGCATAGGTTGGTAGGAAGGTCCTGAGACTGTAGTAGGCACAGACTATGGGCTGCTGCCCCAGAGCTTTTATGAGGAAATCAGGGCCCAGTGTCTTCCTTCTTTCAAAGACTTTCCCTTGTCCTTTCCCACCAAACATGTAATAATAGATTATTTTGTGTCCTGGTTTAGATTATTTGATTAGATGTGGACTCTAGCCCTCTTCAAGGTAGAAGATAGTAAGTACTGCTTTGTTATAAAGATTGCCTAAAATGAAAACAAAGTTTATTTTAATTATGATTACATATTGTTTATTCTTCCCTTTTATTTGAAACATCTTTGTTTTAGAAATTTTTATTACATCCAAGTAAAAATGCAACATAAGCAATTATTGGGATCTATGATAGTGGACATTAGGGTATACTTGAGACACTGAAATTTACTCATTGCCTCCAAACCTTATTTTAGCAAATGCTTCCCCACTTGCAATGTGGGTGCTGATATGGATGAATTACCAAAATAGTAGCAGCTCTTGTGTGGATTTATCACATTTGCCCCATAACCATAGTTAGTGGAGTATCAAGCACTGCTTTGTTGTTAAAGAAACTGAATCACGCATAAACATTCATAGAGTCCCACTGTGTGTCGGATCTAGTCTAGCTGCTGGAGATGCAATGATGAAACAGTTGCAAAAGGCCTTGATGTGCTGGGAAGTTGTACAGCAGAGGAACAATGAACAGACAAGGAAATACCAGATGGGACAAATGGTGGGAGAATAAAAACGATGGAGAGAATGTGGGGTAGCCTTTGCTTTGGATAGGACAGGCCCTAAGCAGTGTAGGCAAATGGTTGTTAGATACTGAAATTGAATTTGCCTAGAAAGTAATCACGAACCTAGAAATAGCTTCCTTCATCCTTTAATAGAATAATTGCTCTCATGGATTATCAGAGCTTACAGGCAGCTGGAACATCTGGTTATAAAGTTAGCTGCAGCACAGGGAAGAAAGCTGATATGGACCAAGTTTTGGGTTTTCTTGGATTTGGGGTATCCATATAATAGAGACGTGGTGTGCTGCCAGCTTGAAACAACCCAGAGTCCTGGATTTCCAAAGCATTTGTGCTATCTAGCCAGTATAGTGCAGCCCTTCCTCCCGCGGGGTGGTCTCCAAATCTCCTGTAGCCTTTGGCAAGATCTTTAGATCACAATTGAAAACAGATGACCTCTGTGCCCTGTCCACTGCGTGTGAGCGGGACATCAGCAGGACGTTGGTGCTCACAGGTCTGCTCTGCGGCCCTGGTGTGGGGACAGCAGACAGACACACGCCACCTTGCCCCAAAGCACAGCATTGGTTCGGTAAGGGTTAATACCTCTCCAGACAGTTTCTACTCTAGAACGTTTAATCCTAAAGGAAAACACTGAATTCTAAAGGAACATGGGATCCTAAGGAAAAAGCAGAACATATCCTCCCTAATAAAACTACATTGTTTTATTTCAGGATATGGCCTTAAATGTGCTTGGGCATGTCCTTGAGACCGCAGAAGGTCAAAAATCACTATAAAGTCTTGATTTAGAGAAACTTGGATGTAACAACTGAATATAGTGTATGGACTTTGGATCTTGGTGTGAAATAAGTAAAATGTAACTAAAGGAAAACTGAAATACAGACAGTGCTAAGGAGCCACTGGTAATTGTGCTTGTGTGACAATGGTGTGGTATTTGTATAAGAGAGTCCTGGGGGCCGGGAGTTTAGCCTAGTGATACTGTGCTTGCCTAGCATACACAAGGACCAGGGTTCAATTACTTGGTACCATATACATAGAAAAAAGCCAGAAATGGTGCTGTGGCTCAAGTAGTAGAGCTCTAACCTTGAGAAAAAAACCCCAACAACAGTGCTCAGGCTCTGGACTGGCAAAAAAAAAAAGCATCCTGGTTTTATACAGGGTCACATTTAGATGTGTAAGGAGAAAATGTGCAAATCATCTATAACTTAGGTAATAATTGTTTACATAGGTGATAGACGTATGACTTTTACCATACTGTTTGTTCTGTCCTATTACTTTTCCCTCCCCCCCCCAAATGTGGAACATGATGTAGTGATTGGTCAATCAAGCAGTACTGTTTTATAACTGTAGAGGTCGCTGTCTTGTGCCTATGTTCTGCAGCCTAGGTGATTCCTTTATCCTTAGGGCATTTCAGACAAAAAAGACCATCCCTCCTCACTCCTCCCCCTTCCTCTCTGCCTTGAGTTTTTGACTCTGTGATTGTGGGAGGAAAAAAAGTAAAGCTGAAACATATGGGATCTTAAAGCTATTTTAGACGTTTTGTTTCAACCTCAAG
The DNA here is from genome assembly GCF_031878675.1 of Megascapheus bottae. Taxonomy (NCBI): domain Eukaryota; kingdom Metazoa; phylum Chordata; class Mammalia; order Rodentia; family Geomyidae; genus Megascapheus; species Megascapheus bottae. Next base: position 18,008,127 of record NC_143533.1, on the reverse strand, counting down.
TTTTAAAAAAGAATAATGGTAAGCTACAGTTACCAAAGTCATTTTCTTTTCTTTCAAAGTGTATCTTGTACAAGCTGGATTAGATTAGCATGTATTAAGTGATTGGCACCATCTTGGGCACCCATGTCAATCAGTTGCCTTTCTTTTTCCTTATTCCTGAGGAGACCTGAAGAGTTGTTGCCACAGCTGCTGTGCTGTTGTTTCTCCATGGGAGAGCATTTTATAGACAGTCTATGCCAGCACTGGATGTTGGTTAGACTTTTTTCCCTTGGGATATTTTGATACTCAGACCCTAAAATAAATCATTCCATGGTACTCACCGATGGACCCAAGTTTGTATTGCAGTGTGGTCTGATTCATGTAACCCAGCTACTGATGAAACAAAACATGCTGTGTTTTTCCCCAGCTACATTTAATCATCTTACTCATTTCTCCCACCCCACCCCATTTCTCCCCCTTCCCTCCCCCCCCTCTCTTTTTGCCAGTTCTGAGGCTTGAACTCAGGGCCTGAGCACTGTCCCTGAGCTTTATTTCTCAAGGCTAGTGCTCTACCACTTCCAGCTTTGTGTGTGTGTGTGTGGGGGGGGGGTTAATGGGAGATAAGTTTCAAGGCTGGGCTGGCTTTGAACCAGGATCCTCAGATCTCAGCCTCCTGAATGGCTAGGATTATAGGTGTGAGTCACTGGCACCTGGAATTGCAAATTTAATAGTAAGCTGAATCTTATTGTCCTGCCTCAGCCTCCATACTTCGTTAGGATCTGAGTTTGACAACAGTGCCCAGATGGAGACGTTTCTGAATGTAAACACTCAAGGGGTGTTACAGGTACCGTGGGGTGAGCATTGCTTTAGGGGAATTCATGGAACACTCTTCAGAGATCTAGTTAGAATGGGAAATGTGTAATGAGCACTAAATGGTAAGCTAGGGACAAGCACCCTGCAAGTTCAGAGTGGAGAAATGGTTTCCAGTTGAGGCCTGCTGGTTCCAGGTGGCAGGGAGTGTAGACTGAACTTTCAGGATGGGCCATTTCAACACCAAGAGAAAGAAGCTCTTCCTGTGTGGGATGACCGAGCAAGCAGGTCCAGAGGCGGGGGCTGGAGGTGACCATGGCGGCTGCGAGGCTGAGGTGCTGGCGGAAGGCTATTTTGGGAACTCAGTCTGGCGGTGCTGGCCAGAAGGCAGGGAGGAGTGAGTGAGTAGGACAGGGGTGTCAGTTAGGTCGTAGCAAAGCAGGCCAGAAAACAAGAGCGTAAATTTGCTATGACAGTGGGAATAGGAAGAAGGGAAAGAACAACTAATTTGATTTGATGAGTACACATGGGAAATGTCACATGAATTTACATTTCATTGATATGAGTAATTAAATTTAGTATTTCATGGCTTTGAGCACTGTTTAAAGAAGCCTGTTCATTAGTTTATAGAATATTTGGCCCCATCCTTTTAACTACAAAGCTTTTACACACACACACACACACACACACACACACACACACACACACACACACACAAACAATAGTGTGGTAGTTAGCTTGCCCTGTTGTTAACAAAATCACCATATTCTACATGGCTGAAAAAACAAGAATTTATCATAGTCTGGAGGATGAAAGTTCAAGGTCAAGGCGCCAGCAAATTCATGTCTGGTAAAGTCCCTCTTTCTGGTCATGGCTCCTTCTAGCCCCTTTTCTCTTTCTGTAAGGACACTTAAGTTGCATCATAGAACTGCACTGTCAGCTAGTTGCTCACACCTGTAATCCTAGCTACTCAGGAGGCTGAGATCTGAGGATCTCGGTTCAAAGCCAGCCCAGGCACTAAAGAATGTGAGACTCTTATCTCCAATTAACCACTAGAAAAACCAGTAGTGGGGTAGGGCGGTAGCCTTGAGCTGAAGAACTCAGGGACAACACCTAGACCCAGAGTTCAAGCCCCATGACCCACATATGGGTCATGAAGAGGTTACAGTTGTGTGAGGACAGTGTTTGTGGATCAGCGTCGCCGTTTCCACCCTCCTCCCCCATTACTCCCCTTCCTCTCCCTAACTCAGTGTACTTAGTTCAGTTTTTACATAATGCTCCCTCCTCCCCATGTTTCTGTTTTCTGGTGTTCATTTTGTTAAAACAGTTGTTCAGAGGAGTTACACCATTAGACTCTTCCCCAAAGGATACAATGTGCATATGCATGGAATCCTGTGTATACTGTTTTGTATGTTTGTATTTTAGATTTGGCTTCCATATATGGGAGAAAACATGTTTTTTGTCCCTAAGCCTTACTTCACTTAATGTAATTTTTTCTTAGTCCATTTGCTTGCCAATGACATAGATGAATAAAATTCCATTGTATATATGCATCACATCATCTTGATCCACTTATCTGTTGTAGGACATTTGGGCTGTTTTCCATACGTTAGCCATTCTCTTGGTTATTGTGAACAGTGTTGCAGTGAACATGGATGTACAAATGTCTTTACTGCATCATGACTTAAAATCTTATGAGTAGATGCTGAAGAGTGGTATATAGCTGGATCATGTACATAGCTCTAATTCATGTTTTGAGGACTCTCCAAACCACCTTCCATAGTGGCTGCAGTAGTTTACATTTCTAGCAACAGTGCTGTGTGGTTCCTTTCTCTCGCCTCCCCACTTTCACCCCCCTCCCCAATCCCTATGAGTCTTTGTTATCACTTGTCTTCTTGATGCTGGCCAGTCTTTCTAGGATGAGATGGAATCTCAATTTTTTTTTTTTTGCTACTCCTGGGACTTGAACTCAGGGTCTGGGCACTGTCCTTGAACTTTCTCAAGGCTAGCATTCTACCGTTTGAGCCATAGCACCATTTCCGGCTTTCTCCATATATGTGGTACAGAGAAATTGAACCCAGGGCTTCATGCATGGTAGGCAAGCACTCTACCAGTAGGCTACACTCCTGGTCCCCTCAATGTTGTTTAAATTTGCAAATTAAATAGTTTTATATATTATCTTTCCACTTAATAATGAACCATTTCCCACACATACTGTCAAAGAATTGGGGTTTTAATAGCAACATTATTTTTCTAATGGGTGCAGTAAATTTTCAAATTTACATTGTTGTTAGACATTTGGCTCCATTTTTGTCTGCCATGGTCAGTAACATTGTAGTATATATACAATGCTTCCCTGTCTCGCCAAGATGCTCGTTTCATGAACATAATGGCAGACAAGCACTGTCCACGGTCCTTTCCGATGGGGTGAGGTGCACAGGACGCGTGGCCTGTTTCTGATACTCTGTGGTGTGGGACGTGTGTTGCACCACCCTTGTCTGGGAAGCAGGACAGTACTGCAGGTCTGAGCTAATGCTGAGAAATACCTGGCATGTGGGAAATGCAGGCCAGTGGGTGCTCACGTGCCTTCCAGTGGGGTGTGCACTTGTCTGGATTTTGTTCAGTATCAAGGAGGAAGTAAAATGGAAATAGACAAACTTCAACCATGAAGAATTCCTTCAGTGAAAGACACCCATTGATAACGGAGGCATTCAAAACTGTCACAGGTATAGTGGCGCACAGCTGTAATCCAACACCTGGGAGGTAGAGACAGGAGAATCCTGGGTTGGAGGTGAGCTGGGTTATTTGTTTAGTGTGGCCCTGCCTGAAACTCACAAGATGTACACACTTGTCTCTCTTTGTATTACATAATCTGGAAACTCTATAAACTCTTTTCTCTTGTCCTTCCTTCCTTCCTTCCTTCCTCCCTCCCTCCCTCCCTCCCTCCCTCCCTTCCTCTCTTCCTTCCTTCCTTCTTTCCTTCCTTCCTCAGTGCTTGTCTTCAAACTGTACCAGCGGGCAAAGCATGTGTACGGCGAGGCTGCCAGAGTGCTCCGGTTCAAGGCGATCTGTGAAGAAGCACCTGACAACGCAGTCCAGCTGCTGGGGGAGCTCATGAACCAGAGCCACAGGAGCTGCCGGGACTTGTACGAGTGCAGCTGCTCGGAGCTGGACCAGCTGGTGGACATCTGTCGGTAAGGCAGAGCTCAGCATGGAGGGGACCGGGGGCTGCCACCACAGTGTGCTGCTTAAGTTAATGACCCCTTTGTGGATGGGAATCTCCAGGGGACCCGGCTAGGGGAGGCCCACCAGGCTTTACAACAGGACGATGAGGTCTCTTCTCACTTCCCCTGCTAGTTGACTTCTTACATTGTGGCTGGGCGAGAACTTGTCAGGTGTTCTGATTGTTCTGTTCAGAATGGCCAGTTGATGGGGGTGGGGGAGCTTGACCTTGATGGCCTGTGAGAGATTTTGAGGAATCATTAGGTTAGCTAGCATTCCCTGCCTTTCAAGGAGGCCCCAAAACAGCAAGTCCGTAGTTGGTTGAGATGGAGGTGGAAGGAGAGAAACTTCCAGAGAACCTGAGTAGAACTGGATGCTGGATATGAGTGGAACAGTAGAATGGGCCCCTGGTGCAGGAGCAAGCTCACTGGCCTTGGGGACACTGAAAGGGAAATCTGGAGAACTCTGAGGCTAGATGCCATTTCACTGTGAGAAGATAATATAGGGCTGCATGCAATTAGTAATGGAAATATAATTAACCACTTGGCGCCTGTGGCTTGCCACACTCACACCACACTCCCAGCCGAAAAACTGATGCCAAGTAGCTCGAGTGATCACGAATGGCATGTGTAACCACTTGCACAGAGACTTGAACACTGCAGTACTGGGAATGGCTGCTGACGTCACTGTTCGCTCGGTAACTGCCAAAAAGCCTTCAGAGCCTGCATTGTAAGTGCTCTTTTCTGAAATATCAAGGGCCCAGTAAATGGAGGAGACCACTATTGTTCAATTCTGGAAATAAGAATAAGTGAGCTGGTTTGGGCAGAAATGAGACATCTTTGCTTGGGGAGGAAGTAGAAAGTTTACTCTTACCTGAAGAGTAGCAGGAGGCTCCAGTGTACTCTCTCTTCCTGGGATGGTGAGCTGCACTGGCTTCATCCTGTGGGCAGTAGGAGATAAGTCTACGAGTAGCAGAGGAGACTCAGCAGATGAGAACAGATGACAACAATGCAGGGCAGGGGGAACAAGAGGTCTGGTGTTGTCCTGGAGCTTGACTCTGTTCTACCACTTGTCCATTTCCAGCTTTTTCTGTGTGTGTGGTACCTAGGAATCAAACCTAGGGCTTAGTGCATGCTAGGCAAGCACTCTACCACTAGGCCAAACTGCCGGCCCCCCACAGACTTTCTTGTCCAATCTGGCTTCAAACTGCGATCCTGAGTTCTCAGCATCCTGAGTAGCTAGGATTATGGTCATGAAGCGTGGATATCCAGCTTTAAAAGCCTTTTTAAAAAATGTGAGTATGTGCCAGTCTTGGGCTTTCAACTCAGGGCCTAAATACTGTCCCTGAACTTTTTTGCTCAAGGCCATATAGTACGTTACCATTTTGAACCACAGTGCCATTTCCTGTTTTCTGGTGGTTAACTGGAGATAAGCGACTCATGGCTTTTTCTGTCTAGGCTGGCTTTCAACCAAGATCCTCAGATCTCAGCCTCCATTTCTAAATTTGACTTATAGACAAAATTCATAATTCTTTATTTAAACAGGATTTGAAAGCAGTGGTTTCTTGACTTTTAAAGCAATCTGAAAATGTTTAAATAACCTGACTCAAAAACATCAAAATCATTGTAGAAGCTCTATTTTCCTGAGAATCTTGGCAGTTCCCAGGGAACAAAAGTTCCAGGTCTTTCCACCTGAAGAATATCCTACTTACTGTTCATATTGCTGGGGCTCAGGGCCAGTAGGACCTACTCAATGCCTGGAATTGTACTTGCCTGGCGTTGAGAGATGGATATGACCTTTCTCTTAATCCAGTATTTCCTGAGATTATAAATAACATTTACTTGTATACTACATAATATTTACTCACTTTTGACTACATGAGATTGAGCTGAATGCAAGGCATCACTCCTACTTTCCCCCTTTCTAAGTTGTAGTGAAGTTTGGATTTTTTTTTATTTCCTCCTCATGGTTTCTACTGCCCTGTGCTTTGCAACTTAGTAAGATCTGTCAAATCAGGCCTGTAAAAGCAGGAAATGGTGTGTGCATAATTCATGATATGAATATACTTTGAGGATAAAAGGACCAAGGGGAACGCTTTTTATCATCTCTATCCCTCAGCTGCACTCACATTAGTTTTATGGATCATGTTTTCTGAAGCAGAGGCTGTTTTGTTGGTTTGACTTTTTTTTTTTGGTCAGTCGTGGGGCTTCAACTCTGGGCTCTTCCGCTCGACTAGTTCTCTATCAGTTTCAGCCTCAGCACCACTTCGCCACTTCCAGTTTTCTGGTGGCTAAACGGAGATCAGAGTCCCATGGGCATTCCTGCCAAGACTGGCTTTTGAGCCGCGATCCTGAGATCTCAGCCTCCTGAGGCTACTAGCTAGGATTACAAGTGTGAGCCGCGGGCACCAGCTCCCCTCCTCTAGTCAGTACTGGCATCAAAGTGGTGTTCAGGGATTTGGGGGCTGCTTTTCCTAACTCTGTTGCTTCTTCCATGTACATTAGCGCAGAGTGTATTTTAAATGTTAACTGCCAGCTCTCCCAGAAAAAGATTTCAAGTGTGAAAAGTTTACTTTTCTTTCTTCTTTTGAAGCCCTAGCATTTCAGTGACCTGTGCCACAGGCCAGGCAGGTTGAGCCCTGTGGGAACCTCACTGCCTCGCAGAGGAAGGGAGGGGAGTTGGGCAGGCTGCAGACCGCAGTGGACAGCTCCTGCTTGTACAGGGATGGGATGCCATCTGTAAAAGGACTTCCTGGAGAAAGTTAGCTCTGCTGCCTGTGGACCATGTGGTTAGTCCATTTCTCCTGCAGCTGTGGGGTAGTGACAGAGCCCTTGTGGAGAGGCAGAGTGAATGCATTTATCCAGAAGCGCTTTCCACTTCTGCTGTCTGGAAAGTGGTAGGAGACTCATGTGCCTCTGGCATAGTTCCTACTAGTTTTTTCAGACAGAAACAATCCTCTCAATTTGGCTTTAGGTTCAATTTTGAAACCACAGCTTTCAAAAACTTCAGATGAAAAAGTGTAAGAATGTATGTGTAGATGCCCATTGCCCATTGATGAACAGGGCTCAGCAAAAATGTCTTTTGGGTTATAGAAAATCCATGGAACAGCTGGGTACAGTGGCTCACGCCTGTAATCGTAGCTATTCAGGAAGCTGAGATCTGAGGACCACGGTTCAAAGCCATCCCGGGCACTAAAGTCCATGAGACTCTTATCTCCAGTAGCCTTGAGTTGAAGAGCTCAGGGACAGCGTCCATGACCAACCAAAAAAAAAGGTCCATGGAACAGTGGACCATGTGGTCATTGGCCTTGATGTTATGTTATGTTATGTTATGTTATGTGTTAGGGGGGCCTCTTTGAGATGTTTCAAGGATACCAGTTTCTCCCACAGTGACAGTTTTTGATGTGAGGACATATGACAATTAAAAAAATCAACCAAATGCTAGCTTAGGAATTTAGAAGAATCCCAGAATCATAAGGTCAGAGAAACTTTGTAGGCTGTATAAGACAAAGAAGTTAGGGCTCAGTTCAGCTACTAGACTATAGCTATAGTTTGAGGCAGAGAGATTAGTAATCTTATTGTCTGTAAGTATCTTGTAGGAAATCTGATTTTGCTTGAAAAACATGATTAGTTTTGTGTGTGTGTGTGTGTGTGTGTGTGTGTGTGTGTGTGTGTGTGTATAATATTCTTGTCAGTTATGGGGCTTAAACTCAGGATCTAGGCACTGTCCCTGAGCTCTTTCACTCAAGGCTAGCACTCTATCACTTCCAGTTTCCTGGGCTTGAGCTCGAGGCTTGAGCACTGTCCTTGGACTTTCTCAAGGCTAGAACTCTACCACTTGAGCCTCAGCACCACTTCCGGCTTTTTGCTATGTATGTGAGGTACCGAGGAATTGAACCCGGGTCTTCGTGCCTACTAGGCAAGCACTCTACCACTAGGCCAAACTCCCAGCCCCTCATGGGCTTTTTTGCCTGGGCTGGCTTTGAACTGTGATCCTCAGATCTCAGCCTTCTGAGTAGCTATGATTGCAGGCAGGAGCTATCAGCTCCTTGCCTGAAAAACATATAATAAGACAGCTGATGAAAAAAAAATCAGTTGAGAGGATGATTGAGGGGGAAATAATAATTCTGATATGTTAGAGGAGATGGGTAACACTCTATTGATATTTTCCAGGAAGTAAAACAGCTCATTTAGATGGAAGAAAGGGACAAAACTGTCCTAAGCTAATTGGAGTGTTTTTAATCTGCTACTGATTTAGAGTAAATTTTGTTAGGAAGAATGCACTGGAAGGATATGTAGACCTGTCAGAATAAGTTACATCTTTTAACGATGAGCAGTCCTTGCCCTTGGTGTAATAAGCCTTTTCACTAAGGATCAGATCTCATCTTTGAAACTATGCCTGCTTCATGGTGACTAAAACGATGTTGTGGTAGGTGACGGTTTTTATAGTTGATTCCTCTCACCTGATGGAAGTCCTGAATCCAGTGGTCACAACAGCTGTGGCAGGTACAAGGCAGAGGCAGGGCAGCATCTTCCTTGTGGAAAGGTTGGCACCATTTTAGTTAGAAATTTTACCAACTAATCCAGAGTTTATCAGTACATAGATGTTAACAAATTTATCGAGAAAATCTAGGTGATGTGTTCCATGGGCCTGATCTTTTTAATTTTTTATTTTTGAGGTGCTGAGGATTGAACCCAGGGCAAGCATTCCACCACTGAGCCACACTGCTAGTGCTAGGAGGCTAATTCTTGTATGTGAACTAGGTATGCCTTAGAAGAACACATGTGAAACAACTACTGTTTAATGTGTGCCATGAATGTGAACTCCGTTTAAATGCTCCAATTCCTCCTGTTAAGCAGGCTCTCTGTCTTCCTGATTCACCTGTTGGCTGGCTTACAAGTTTTCACATGGCTGCTTTCTGGAATAAGGCTCCTGTGGTTTAGTGCCAAAGTTCTTGAAATGAAAACATTGCTAACAATTACTACTGGCAGTCAAAACCAGGCACTAGCTGTAGATACAACTAAAAATAAACTTTAGTATAGTTCAAGTAGTAGAACACTTGTCCTGAGTTCAAACCCCAGTATTGCCAAAAGAGAAAAGAACAGTCTTAAGTCATGTCCTAAACCAGTACCATTTTCTAAACTGTTTGGTAGCATCCCCAGCCTTCCTACACATTCCCGTCTCGGAACCTGACATGCTATGTGCTCTTCTTTCCACTTATAATTGTTTCCCCTCATTGTTTTAGGAAGTTTGGGGCTCAAGGGTCACGACTGACTGGAGCAGGATGGGGAGGCTGCACAGTGTCCATAGTACCTGCTGACAAGCTGCCGGATTTCCTAGCAAACGTGCAGGACGCTTACTACAAGAGATGCGATCACAGCGAAGCACCAGAGAAGCAGAATTTGTTTGCTACCAAACCTGGAGGCGGGGCACTGGTTTTCCTTGAGGCCTAAGCAATGTAAAAACATCTCAGAGAAACTATTCAGGGCATTTAGAAACTGGCAAGGCTTATTCTGCCACAGTAAATTAATCCTCTTTGTTTTATATTATGATGAATAATTGCTATTATCTAGATATATTTCCAAAGAAATGGTTGAAAGCTTTCTATACTTTATAATGATTATTTTTCCATCTTAAACTATGTGGGTTTTTTTTTTCAATCAATAAGAGCCAAGATTATGCTTGGATAGACTTTTGAAGGATGGTTTACTGGTAAACACTGAACTGGACTCACTATACTCAAGATACTATAAATGAATACAGAGTCATTTTCCCTCTCCTTGTCTTTTCTTCCTGATAGTCGTAGTTCTCTGGTATTGATAATGATGATTCTGAAGAAGATGATGGTGATATTATGAGCTTTCTCTCTTGTTCTTCCTCAACATGCTACAAAAACAAAGATTCACAGATTTTCTTAGACATTATATACCTGACTATGAGATCTCTACAACTATAAAGATAGTGAGTGTCATCAAAAAAGATTTGAGAAAAAATTCCAGGCTCTTTTTTTTTTTTTTTTTTTTTATTTTGCTAGTCCTGGCTGGGGCTTGAACTCAGGGACTTGGCACACTGTCCTTGGGCTTTCTCCAGGCTACCCTCTACCACTTGAACCACAGCACCACTTCTGGCATTTTCTGTATGTGGTACCAAGAAATTGAACCCAGGGCTTTGTGCATGCTAGGCAAGTACTGTACCAGTAGGCCATGCTCCTGGCCCAAGGCTTAGCTAAATCTTTAAAAAAAAAAAAATTAGCCAGATGCTGGTGGCTCATACCTGTAATCTAGCTACTTAGGAGGCTGAGATCTGAAAAATGAGGTCCAAAGCCAGATCGGGAGGCAAATTAACCACCAAAACAGCCAGAAGTAGCATTGTGGCTCAAGTGGGAGAGGACTAGGTTTGAGCAAAAAAAAATCTCAGGCCCTGAGTTCAAACCCCAGAACCAACAAGAAAAAAAAAAAATTGTCCCCTGGTCAGAAGCAAGGAATGGAGTAAATGGGATTGTTTTACTAAATACCTAAAAGAGATTATCTTAAATTTCACGTGGATGATTACCTAACAGGAATGCATTCTATCACGGAGGCAAGGCACCTTGGTGTCTCTCACCCATGATTCTAGCTACTTAGGAAGTGGAGGCTAATCTGGGCAATAAATTTGCAAGACTCCATTTTATCCAAGTAGCTGAGCATGGTGAGGTGCATCTGTGATCCTTGCTACACAGGAAGCATGGGCACGAGGACTGGGGTCTGAGGTCAGCCTAGGGAAAACCTTGAGACCTTATTTAAAAAAAGAATCAAAGCAAAACATCGTTGAGGGCCTGGCTCAAGTGGTAAAAGCCTTTGTGTGTGGCAATCAAAAGGCTCTGAGTTCACATTCAGCTGCCAAACAAGAAGGTATTATCCTGCTGGAACATGCTTATAACCATTCATTGCTTATGAAATTCTGTCAGGTGTCTATAGAGAAGAAAGAATTCTCCATTTGCAGGAAGAAAACATACCAGTTCATATAGGAAATTTTCAGCTTCAGCTTTAGCTTCGAAAGGTTTCCTGGTAGCCTTTTCTTGGAGCCTAATCATGAAATAAAGAAAAATGGTAACCAAAGTAATAAACATTTGCAAAGCATTTGATCTGCTGTGCATTTGCTAAGCAGTTTACACAGAAAGTTTCCCAAGATCACTGAACAAAGGAAGATGGAGAAGTGTGAAACATTGCAAAAAAAAATAAAAATAAACAGAAGAGAGCCAGGCCCACGTGGCTCAGACCTATAATCCTAGCTACTCAGGAGGCTGACATCTGAGGATCATGGTTCAAAGCCAGCCTGGGCAGGAAGAGACTTTTATCACCAATACTCAGAAAAAGCCAGAATACCAAGTGGTAGCACACTAGCCTTGAGCACAAAGGACTTGGGGACATGACCCGGGGCCTGAGTTCAATCCCCAGGACCAGGGAACAAAACAACACACACACATTCAAAACCCTAAAAGCCAAAAATCAGTTGAAATAAAAATAACAAGATGTCTATCTGGCCATATATAGTTTATAATTACAATCTCATGGCAAATTTCAATTGAAATATTTTTTTTTCAGTCTAGTAAGAAAGTAGGATTTTCCTTGCTGGAGCCAGGCATTGGGGTCTACGACCCTGCCTCAGTGGTTAACCCCGGACCCCACACGTTTTCCATCTCTGCCAGTACCTCCCTCACCAGCTCTCCTCTAGCTATATGTTAGCTCTGCCTCTTCTAGTTCAACACCCGATTGATGCACACTCCCAGCCAGCCATCTCTGATGCCTAGACTTTTTAATTCCACTTTATTAAAATTAAGCTCATCTGGGACCAGAAGTGTAGCATACTGATAGAGTGCTTGCCACTTGCCACTTTGTGTATACGCAAAGACCTAGGTTCAACTCTTTTAGTACCACATACCCAGAAAAAGTCAAAAGTGGTGCTGTGGCTCAAATGGTAGATTGATAGCCTTGAGAAAGCCCCAGGACTGGCAAAAAAAAGGGGGGGGGGCTGGGAGTGTGGCTTAGTGGTAGAGTGCTTTGCAACCTAGCATGCACAAAGGCCTGGATTCAATTCCCCAGTAGCATTTACACAGAAAAAAATGGAAGTGGTGCTGCAGCTCAAGTGGCAGAGATCTACCCTTGAGAAAGCTCAAGGACAGTGCCCAGGCCCTGAATTCAAGCCCCAGGACTGGCAAAAAAAAAAAAAAAAAAAAAAAAGCCAGGTGTAGTGGCACATGCCTCATGCCTCATGTCTGCAGTCTTAGCACTAGAAAGGTTAAGGCAGGAGGATGAAAGTTTAAAGCTAGCCTACACAGTTGCTACCTTGAAATAAAAAGTGTGAATTGAACAGTGCTCAGGCCCTGAGCTCAAGCCCAGGACTGGCAAAACACACACACACACACACACACACACACACACACACACACACACACACACACACACACACACACACACACACACACACACACACACACACACACGTTGAATGGCAACCCCTTTGTTTAATTACTTAAAAGATAATAAAAATAGAATTTAAAAATAAAAGGACTTGAACTTAAGTCCATGGCTAGAATTAAAAACAGATGCTGATAACAGTTATTAATTAAACTAGCATAGTAGATGCATTTTCTGAATTTAAAAAGTTATGTGTTTCTCCAGGCCAGGTGCTGGTGGTCCACGCTGCTGTAATCTTAGCTATTTTGGAGGCTGAGATCTAAGGATCATGGTTCTTAGCCAACTCAAGCAGAACTTATCTCCAGTTAACCAACAGGGAAAAAAAAAAAGCTGTAAGTAGAGGTGTGGCTCAAGTAGTAGAGCAAAAAAGTTCAGGGGCAGTGCCCAAGTTCTGAGGTCAAGCTACAGTAAGGATATACATAAAAAATGTTGCTTCAGGTGAACCACAAAGTAGAAAACTCTGTGTGTAGACATTCTGGTTGATACATTTTTACATAAGAAGCCTGTTGTGGTTTGATGTCACCTGTCAGTTCAGCCACAGATGACCCAAATCACTACAAAGTTGAATGAGAAACAAACCTGGTGAGTTCCTTGTCAATTCTTTCCTGTCGCTTTTTCAGGACTTTTATTTGTTCTGTAATTGTCTGCTTCTCTCTATAAAATGAAAAGTTCGGAGTAAAGGTTCAAAGTAGGCACTTGTAATAAAGAATAAACCCAAAACTTGCTATTTGCAAGCCAGCAAATGTTCTTTACAACCAGCCCTTTCCTCTGGGTTGGTGTAGTGTGGTGTGTAGATGTCTGTGCTCTCCCTGGAGAGATGTGTGCGTGCTGCCTTTGCTGCCCTTGCTACCATGTGTGATGTGTCGATGTATGCCTCAGCTTGTGTGGGCGCCAGAGGATGGAGGGAGGTACGACAGGGCTTGGCTTCTCTTCCCTACACCCGAAGCTGAGGATGTCTGTCATTTCTCCTCCCTTGAGGCAACAAAAATCTTTAGGCAGTCACTTTAGATAACCTTTACAGAAGAACTGGATTCTTTTCAGGTAAGAATTGAAGATGTGTGTTGGAACCAAGGAACAGTGGCAGGTGTTAGGGGCTGCAGAAGAAAGGCAGCTCTGCTGTGTTATGGGTGGGGGTATGTGACACCCCAACACAGAGCGGCCTGGAGCAATACAGATGTACATCATCCGTGCAGGAGGCTGAGCCACGTGAGACAGCCATAGTGGCTGCCGGCTGCCGTGTGCAGGCTCCCTTGGGGAACACTGAGCTTTCTGGGCTTCACTTGAATGACTGCTGGTGGCCAGTCATGGCGTACCAGGAAGTGAAAAACAATGGCCAGTTCTGGACCTCAAGCTCAGGGCCTGAGACTGTTAAGTATGTTCAGAAACAGCTCTCCTCAACAGGAAAGCAAGGAGCTAAGTCTGGATGATTTCTAGGATTGCTTCCAGTTATTGGAGGGAGGTGGGGAGGGGAAAGAGCATGGTATGGCATGTACTTACATTCTAAAATCCTTTCGGTTCTTTGCAAATTGTCTCTTCGCCTCCTTTATGGTATCGCGGTATGTGGGAGCGGGCGCTGTGCTAGGCTGAGGGTTAAGGAAGGAGAGGGAAAGAGAATCCTTCACAGCGGGATTATGTGGCCTGTATAGCCGGGTCGTGAGAGTCTTGGGTGGCAGTGTGAATCTATCTGGTTTGTGCAGTTCCACAGCCACAAGCCATCTCTAGGCCACGCTAGCCCTGGTATGGAATCCCCGGGACCACAGCCGTCCCAGGGGATTGCCATTTTGTGTTAAAACATGCATTTTTAAAAGCATTTTCTTAAATGTCAATAATGAAAAACATAAAGCAATCTTCCCAGTGTTTTGAAACCTTTTGCGTTTTGTTCATTTTGACATTCACTGCGGGGCTTGTGCGAGGCCCCAGGGTCAAGTGACACGTGTGGCTGCTCGAGGACAGCCTGTGGCTGTGTGGCCAGCTCTGCTCTTGCCTGCACACGCATGTATCTGGCAGAGAAGACACTTCCTTTCTGAAGCTCAGGGAGTGGCTCAAGAAAGTAGGCCCTCAGCTTGGGTTTGAAGATATTAAAGATTCCAAGGGCTGGGAGTGTGGCCTAGTGGTAAGTGTACAGCCAGTGCACAAAGCCCTGGCTTGGATTGCTCCATACCACACACAAAAAGCTGGAAGTGAGTGGTGCTTTGGCCCAGGTGGTAGAGCAGTAGCCTGGTAAAAGCTCAAGGACAGTGCCCAGGCCCTGAAATCAGGCTCCAGGACTAGCAAAAAGAGGACAACGAGATAAAATCAAATACAAGTCCACAGAGCTGGAGAAGAACATGGTGGTTGCCAGGTCACTAGGTAGCTACAGGAGGAAATGGGGAGAGGTCTGTCTTGGGGTACCACCCTGAAATGGCCGGGATGAGTACTACAGGCAATAAAATATTGTAGTATTTCAGGATTCAAGCCAAAAAACAAACAAAAAAAACCCCCTCATTGTTCTACTATGAGCCCCGAAACCTCTGCGGCCTTTGAGATTAAACAATGAGATTGCTGTCCTCTGCCCAGGCCCATCTTTCCCTGAATGAAATTTAGTCATTAAAAAAAAAAAAAATCAGTTTGCCAGGTGTGGTGGCTCCCGCCTATAATCGGAGCTACTCAGGAGGCTGAGATCTGAGGATCAAGGTTCAAAGCCAGCCCAGGCACAAAAGAACCTGAGACTTTTATCTCCAGTTAATCTCCAGAAAAAGGCAAGGGGGGCTTGGCTCAGGGGTAGGGTGGTAGCCTTGCGCTGAAGAGCTCAGGGACAGCGCCCAGGCCAGGCCAAGTTCAAGCCCCATAACCCACAAAAAAAAAAATAAAAAATAAAAAATGTCCATTTTAAAGATATTCTTGACACTGGTTTAAATCCCAATGTGAGGATGTTAGGAGAAACCTGGGAAATTCAGCTCTGGGGAAAGAACCTTGGAAAACCTTAACCATTTTATTATCTCAATTGAAGTAACAGAAATATAAACAGCTTTATAACTTAAACTCTCATAAGCTTGAATTAAATTCATATGTCTCTTTTCTATTTTTTGTCAGTCATAGGGCTTGAACTCAGGGCCTGGCTGCTGTCCCTGAGCTCTTTTGCTCAAGGATACAGTTCTACCACTTTGAGCCACAGTACCACTTCCTTCAGGTTTTGTTTTTGTTTGTTTGATTTTTTGCCTTAAGCTCTACCACTTGAGCAACACCACCACTTCCAGCTTTTCTATGTACATGGTACTGAGGAATCGAACCTGGGGCTTTGTGCATGCTAGGCAAGCATTCTACCACTAGGCCAAACTCCCAGCCCACTTCCTTCAGTTTTTGAGTGGTTAATTGGAGATAAAAATCTCATAGGGCAGGCCGGGAGTTTGGCCTAGTGGTAGAGTGCTTGCCTAGCATGCACAAAGACACTGGTTCGATTCCTTGGTACCACATACATAGAAAAGCCAGAAGTGGTGCTGTGGCTCAAGTGGTAGAGTTCTAGCCTTGAGAAAACCCAAGGACAGTGCTCAGGCCCTGAGCTTGAGGTCCAGAACTGGCAAAAAAAAATCTCACAGAGCTTTTCTGCCCAGACTAGCTTCAGACTGCAATCCTCAGACTCAGCCTCCAGAGTAGCCAGGATTACAGATGGGAGCTACCGATGCCTGACTTCATGACCCTTCTTGTACCCATAAACTGACATGTTCAACTGAAACCTCTCTTGAGCAACTACTTAACAACAATACAAAAATGATTAAAACTTTATGTCTTTTATATAAATTGAACTATTGAGAAAATAATTTGTTATTTACAATTTGATCATGAAGTTCTTAAAGCCAAGGGAACTAACACCTATTTTCACTTCCCTGGAAACTATTTTCCCCACCCCACCAGAAGTGATGGATGGATAGCTTTTTACTACCAGCCAAAGCCCTGTCTACAGCAGTCCTTAACAGCTTGCCTGACCGCAGAGGGCCCACCTCCATTGTAAGCAGGGCAGGACCTCACTACCAGAGCAGCACAGAATTCTCAGAAACACTCTGTTATATCTCAAATTTCTATGTAGGTGTAGACTGCAGAATGTTATTTTTCGTTAAAGAAAGAGATGAGCTTCATTTAATGTCTCAGCGGTACAATCTTGAGCATACAATTGCACTGGAAGGTGAAAAGCTAGAGTGGGGACAGTGCTTGCCACCCTTGTGAGGTGGCAGCCAGCACCCTGTGGTTAGTGAGAACAGAGACAATCAGTGACAATCAGTGACAAAGGCTGTGAAGACTCAATCAACACATTCTCATTTTAGTCAGGAAAAGAAGTAAACAAGGTGTAAGCTTTTCCTCCCCAGTCCTCTGCTTTCTTGGTCTTATCTTTTTGGCCTTTAGAAAGAGGAAATGGACTTTAGAAAGTGGTCCATTGTGGAGAGACTGGGTCTAGAGGTGTATCCACACTGAGCACTTAACCAGTTAGGGCTATGGGAGCAACAGAATTGACTAGGAGAGTCCTTCCCCTTTACCTGTGAACTCTAAGGACTCGGGCAAGTATTCCTGTGGCCCCTTCAGTTAGGATCTTCTATAAAGAGGGGCAGACTTAAGTTTGATCCTATCACCCAAGGTGGGATGGGCAAAACCTGGGCATATGGGCCAGAGCCCAACATTTTTCAAAGGAAGAACACTTATTACTGGATATGGAATCTAGATGAGAGGCAGGGAGGGAAATGGCTAAGATAATGGTCTACAAAGTTTGCAATGACTGTCAGTTTCAAGGGTATACAATAATGGACAAGAAATCTTTTAGTAAGAAGCCATTCATTCTTCCTTCTCTTTTTTTTCTTTCCGTGTGTCTGTCTTGCTTGCTTTTTGCCAGTCCTGGGCTTGAGCTCACGGCCTGGGCACTGTCCTTGAACTTTCTCAAGGCTAGTGCTCTACCACTGGTGCTGAGGTTCAAGTAGTAGAGCTCTAGCCTTGAGAAAGCTCAAGGACAGTGCTCAGGCCCTGAGCTCAAGCCCAGGACTGGCAAAAAAAAAAAAAAAGGACAAGATTGGGCTGGCATTGGTGGCTCAGGCCTGTAATCCTAACTACTCAGGAGGCTGAGATCTGAGGATCAGGTCTGAAGTCAAACTAGGGCCCCTAGTTTAAGCCCTAAGACCATCACAAAAAAACAAAAACAAAGCAAACAAATGGCATAGAGGTCAACTCACAGACCAGTGAAGAATCATTGAAGTAGATGGCACTACTGTGTCACTCAACAACCACTGAGCACATAGTGAATGTCAGGCCCTATTGTAGGCTCTGTAGAGTTAAAAGTGACAAGACATTCTAGGTTTCCACTCTCACATGACTTGTATTTGTTGTTGTTGTTGTGGGTTTGTGGGGCTTGACCTCAGCCTGGGCTACTGTCCCTGAGCCCTTCAGCTTAAGACTACCACCCTACCCCTGGGCCTGGGTATTGTCCCTGAGCTCTTCAGCTCAAGGCTACGACCTACCCTTGAGCCAAGCCCCACTTCCTGTTTTCTGGAGGTTAAGTGGAGATAAAAGTCTCAGGTCCTTTTTGTGCTCAGGCTGGCTTGGAACCTTGATCCTCAGATCTCAGCCTCCTGAGTAGCTAGGATTATAGACGTGAGCCGTGCCCGGCTCACATGACTTGTATTTTAAGTGAGTGCAGGTGTGTGTGTTGGAGTGAAGAAAGGCATATGGGAAACAGCCATCACATTAAGAGTCCTGCCATCTCACTTTGTGTCAAGTTTTCATCTTCAGTTTGTTCCCCTCGTATCCTGTCACAGACTGTGAGGGCTGGAGACTGACAGCAGTAGAAGAAAACGTGTGGCATTCTTCCTGAATTGAGCCATGCCTGTTTTACTTTGCTATGTCAAGTGGCTGAGAATCTAAAAGTTCTTTGAGGAAAAGCTGCAGAAAAATGAGTAGCATTCTCATAGTATAGTTAGTGATAAACCTTTCCCAGTGTAGATGGTTCTCAAGCTCCTTCAGTTTTACTGGAATAAACTTATTTTCTATTTATACTTTAGAGAGCCTGTTGAGAGTTTCAAAGAAGCCAGGTGCTGGTGGCTCACGCCTGTAATTCTATCTACTCAGGAAGCTGAGATCTGAGAACTGCAGTTGGAAGCCAGCCTGGGCAGAAAAGTCCCTATAAGACTCTTATCTCCAATTAACCACTCAAAAACCTGAATTTGGCCGGGAGCTTGGCCTAGTAGTGGAGTGCTTCCCTAGCATGCACGAAGGCATGGTTTTGATTCCTTTGTACTGCATACATAGAAAAAGTCCAAAGTAGTGCTGTGGCTCAAGTGGTAGAGCTCTAGCCTTGAGGAAAAAGCTCAACGACAGTGCTCAGGCCCTGAGTTCAAGCTCCAGGACCGTGAAAACAAAACAAAACAAAAAATCTGATGTCGTGGTGTGGCTCAAAGTGATAGCCTTGAGCTGAAGAGCTTAGAGACAGCACCCAGGCCCAGAGTTCAAGCCCCACAACAGACAGGAAAAAAATGGCTTCAAAGACTTTTTTTTTGTTGTATGAAGTTAAAGTTAACACTGCATTCACAAGTATGGCTCCATGATTTAAGCTGTGAGGCAGATGATAAGTTTGCCACATTGAACTAATTGGGGTTTCTAAGACAATACTATTGGTACTGAAATAAAGAGTTATGTTTTATTTCTTATAAGTTATTAATTTTGAACAGATGGTTTTATTCAAATGAACTGAGTATATGTTCTTTATAAAATCTATAAAATCATTGCTATTATTTACACATTTTGGTCATGGTTGCACATTTGTGCTATGCAGTGAGGTTCTGGGCTAGAAGTTGACTAGGACTTCAGCATTTTTTTTTTTAATTTTATAGTCAGGGTAATGTATAGAGGGGCTGCAGTTACATTTGTCAGGTAGTGGATGTATTACTTCTCATACATTGATACCCCTTCTCATGTCTCAGCATTTTCTTATCCTACTGAATGGTGATAGTTTTCAGTAGACTTTGGTTAATGTGCATTAATGATCCTCCTAATTTTTATTCCTTGCAGGTATTTAAAGCCATCATTTTTCCCCAACTGAAAAAAAAATAAGGGTACAGAAACTTATAAACTGTAAGTACTGGCTCTACACAATTCCTCAGGGCTGACTGCATGAATTGGCCCCACACTTCTTTTTCTCATGCACCACTACATGGAGGAGGAGTCATTTAGGGACAAATAAAATGGTCCTCTTTTAGGTCTCACCACTGCCATGGCTTGGAGGGAGCAAACAAAGGACTGAGATATCCTAGGGGCCTGAATTCGGTTTGGTCTCCTTTTAGAATCACAGAATACAGAGAAACAAAGGATCTTACAAATGATGGGTCCAGCTGGTGATTCACACCTGGAATCCCAGTTGCTGAGGAGGCTAAGATCTGAGGGTTGTGGTTCAAAGCCAGCCTAGGAAAGCAAAGTCCTGTTCCTCACCCCCCACCCCCCAAAAAAAAGGTGGAAGTAGAGCTGGATGAAGTGGCAGAACACCAGCCTTGAGAGTAAAAGCCAAGGGAAAGCCGGTAGTGTGGCCTAGTGGTAGAGTGCTTACCCAGCATGCATGGAAGCTCTGGGTTTGATTCCTTGGTACCACATACACAGAAAAATCCCAGAAATGGTGTTGTGGCTCAAGTGGTAGAGGATTAGCCTTGAGAAAGCCAAGGACAGTGCTCAGGTCCTGAGTGCAAGCCCCGGGACTGGCAAGAAAGAGAAAAAAAAAAAAGTCAAAGGAAAGAGCCCAGGTCTTGAGTTCAAACCCCAGAACCAGCACACATGCATGCATCCACGTGTTTATATACACACACACACCTGTTCCATGGCATTTGAAGGTCATTTACTTGAAAATGAAGTTTTCCTGTTAAAACTAGAGTAAAACTAACAAACAAACCCTATGATGATGCATTTATTTTTAAATGAATCATCTCCACAAAAGTTTGCTTTAAAGATTCTGTAGTGATCAAATATGAGACGGTTCTGTATCTGAGCTCATGGAAGGAAGAAGAATCTCTTATGAAATATGAAGAGATTCTCCAGTAGAGTTTGCGTAGTCATGCGCTCACTAGTTGGAAGAAGGAAAAGGGCTAAAGTGATTTGTGTGCATGTAACTTTTTTCAACGAATGCGTGACAGTGTTTGCTCATTCATCTGATGCCAACAGTGAGCTGTGATTCTGGAAACAATGGTGGCACAAGGTCCTCCCTGCCACCTTTGTCAGGAAAGATTGCAAACTGAATATGTAGCTTCCTTTTGCTCTTTAGGACATGTGAGGAATAAGAGTCCTAATATTTTTTTCTTTCTTAACAATTGTTCCATTTTAAACATTTGTCAGAATTGTTAGTCATGGAACAATGCACATTACAGTCTCAAAGCTAGCCTTTAATATCCAAGAGCTAAGTATTTAAGTATACCTTTTTTCCTTCTTTTCTTTTTTGTAGGTCACAGGGCTTGAACTGGGCTTGGGCACTGTCCTTGAGCTCTTTAGCTCAAGGCTACTGCCCTACCCCTGGGCCTGGGTGTTGTCACTACCCTTTGAGCTAAGTCCCACTTCCCGTTTTCTAGAGATTAATCTGAGATAAGAGTCTCAGGTCCTTTCGTGCCTGGGCTGGCTTTGCGCCTTGATCCTCAGATCTCAGCCTCCTGAGTAGCTAGGATTACAGGTGTAATTGAGCCACCATGCCCAGCTGCCTTCTTTTGTGCCAGTATTGGGGCTTGAACTCAGAGCCTCATGCTTGGCTTTTTTCACTCAAAGCTGATGCTCTTGAGCCACATGTCAGTCCACTCCTAGTTTTCTGAAGATTTACTGGAAGAGTCTCTCAAAGCTGAGAGCCTGGTCTAGTGGTAGAGTGCCTGCCTAGCATACACAAAACCCTGGGTTGCACATACACAGAAAAAGCTGGAAGTGGTGCTGTGGCTCAATTGGTAGAATAATAGCCTTGAGAAATCTCAAGGACAGAGCCGAGGCCCTGAGTTCTAGCTCCAAAACTAGCAAAAACAAAAAATAAAACTTAAGTTTAACTAAGTGCTGGTGGCTCACGCCTTTAATCCTAGCTACTCAAGAGGCTGAGATTTGGGAATTGTGGTTCAAAGCCAGCCCCAGCAGGAAAGTCTGTGAGACTCTTAACTACCAGGAAACCAGAAGTGGCCTTGTGGCTCAAGTCGTAGAGCGCTAACCTTGAGCTGAAGAGCTCAGATACAGTATACAGGGCCAGAGTTCAAGCCCCATGACTGACAAAACAGTCTTTTGTATTTGTCTGCCTGCGCTGAGTTCAAAATGCAATCCTTAGAATCTCAGCCTCCTAAACAGGATGACAGGTGTAAGCCACTAGTGCCCCACGAGTGTACTCGTTTTTAAATTGCCAAGGTTTTCTGTTTATTTTACTTTGCTTATGTGCAAAATGACAGCATCAAAGCTAAAACAGAAAACAGGTTAGCCAAATCCGCTACAAGAGTTGGGTGCAGTGGTCAAAAATGCATTAATTTTCTTTTAAACTGAAACATTTAAATTGAAACATTAAGTTCAGAAACTGGTCATATGAAAGCAAAGTACTAAAAAAGGATATGGTACTTTGGATATCTCAGTGAGTTTAAACTTGTTTTGTTTAGCAGTTCCAAAATTACCAGCTGGTTCATGCTTCTTAAGATAATATAAAATCAGCGGACTCTGACCTCCAAAGTTGAAGAGAATGCGGTGAAACTCAGGCCCAAAGCTCCTGTAATGGGACTGGAAGAGAGAAAAAAAAAAAAAAGTGAGCCAGATACTACTTATGTGATCTTAAAGAACCAGCATTGGGAGTGCTGTAACTGCGGGCATAGGCTACCATATCTGGAGGAACTCCTTACCAAAGTATAGATCTGGGAATAGGTATAGAAAGGCTTTTTGTTGAATTACTGAGAATTGAACTCATGGCCTTATGCTCACTCAGCTCACTCACACAGCTACCAACTGAGCATTTTGCTGTTTATTTTGGAGACAGAGTTTAGAAAACCTTTCGGCTTGGGCTTGCTTTGAACTGTGACCCCCTGGATCTCAGCTTCCTAACTAGCATCACAGTCATGATCCATCAGTAGCTACTCCGAGCTTTGTGTTTGTCATTACGTCTGAATCTAGGTCAACAGAGATCAATTAGTTTGAACAATGGAAACAAAATAAATGAAGAAAATGAATAAGCCACGGAAGGGTTAGGAAAGACTCATGAAAAATAATGGCATAAACTTTTCCAGTCTCCTGGAAAATATGTCCCAGAGGTTCAAGCTATTCTAAGTAGTAGAAATTCATATCTAGACACACCATAGACAAAATGGCTAAAGACAAAGAGAAAATCATAAAAGTAACAGGAGAAAAACAACCTATCACCTATCCAGGAATCTTCCTAACACTAACCACTGTCACACCAAGAAAGCTGGGAGGTAGTGAGTCACACAAAGTGCCTTAGGGACAAAACCCTGTGGACCAAAGAAGTCCATATTAAGAAAACACAACCTATTTGTTCTAAGATTCTTTTTCTTTTTTTTTTTTTTGACAGTGGGGCTTGAACTCAGGGCTTGGGTGCTATCCCAGAGCTTTTTTGCTCAAGGCTAGATCTGTACTGCTTGAAGCCACAACTCTAGTTCTGGTTTTCTAATGGTTAACTAGAGATAAGAGTCTCAGGGAGCTTCTTGCTTTTGGCTTTGAATCAAGATCCTCAAATCTCAGCCTCCTGAGTAGCTAGGATTATAGGCTGAGCCACTAGCACTTGATTTGAGATTTCATTTTATTTGCTTTTACTGAGAAATGAAAGTGTCTTGTATTTTCTTTGCTTTATGGACACTTTTTTATTCTGTGGCTTTTTATAAGTATGTATCAGAATTTCTACTTTTTGGTAAAATATATATTGAATATATATATATCCAATAAATATATATTGAAGATGCAATGACCTATGGATAAATGTATATATATTCATATGAAGCTGGCTAATTCCAATGACAGTATATTGCAAATTAAACAAAACCTTTTAAAATAATCACTATTCATCAAACCTTTATTGTTGGTCTTGAAGTTTGTACTTCTTTGACTTCAATTCTTTTATATCCTCTTGGGTTCTGTAAAATTTGTTTAATATTGAACTCCATAGCTAAAACAGAAAAGAAAATACTTTTTAAAATTCAGCTGTTTTTTTTGTTGCTTTTTTCTTTCACAAAAAGATATGCTACCTTTTTTCTTATTAGAGTAAACTTTGAATGGAGAGATAAAAGTATGGATAAGAAAGAGGTAGGATGTTATGATAGCATGTCCTGGTCAGAGGAAATTAACATTTTGTAAGGTTGCCTGAGAAGGTGGTTGTGGAGGCCCCCACCTCTGACTACCTAGGTAACTGGTACATCTGGAAGCAGTTGTCTCCCCTTGAAGTTACATCCTGGGCTGCCCAGCAGGCTCTGAGGTCACATCCACAGCCAGTGTGACCATACCTCCCTTCACCTTCCTACACCTTCTCCCCCATTCCTTTTCTATATAAACTGGGGCCAAACAGCTGTGTGGCCCCTTCAGCCATGCGTCTCCATCATGCACGGTGGGGCACAGTCTGCCCTTCCTGATTGAATACTGTGTGCTGTTCTTTTTTTATGGCCTTACTTAATTTAAACCCTTACACATTTTATCTCATAGTTTTACTAAATAGAGATTAAAGTTCATTCATTTATATTATATCATTCTCACAAAACCATTCAGTGAGGGCCGGGAGTTTGGCCTAGTGGTAGAGTGCTTGCCTAGCATGCACGAAGACCTGAGTTCGATTCCTCGGTACCACATACATAGAAAAAAGCTGGAAGTGGTGCTCAGGCTCAAGTGGTAGAGCTCTAACCTTGAGAAAGTCCAAGGACAGTGCTCAGGCCCTGAGCTCAAGCCCAGGACTGGCAAAAAAAAAAAAACAAAAAACATTCAGTGAGCTGCTGAGTAATACTGTCCACAATTTACAGAAAACTAAAGTGTGGAAAATGCCATGACTTGTTTAAGCCCTTGTATATGAAGCAGTGGAGGGAGAAGATGCAGAACTGAAGTCCAGTTCCTTCTGTGATCCTCTGGCTAAGAGTGATGGGAGGCTGGGGGCTATGGGTGTCATAGTCCACTTTTCCAACAACATATCCAGGAAAGGAAAGATGATAATGTTTCCACCAGCATGAATATGCATGAAGATACTGGGGGTATCTTTCCATGTCTTAAAAGGGAGAACTATACCATTTAAACATCTATGTCAACTAACTTAAAACACAAATTAAGTCTCCAGTATAAAAGATTACCTGTTAGGTTTGGTTTAGATTCTGGCACTGATGGTTAGTTACCAAGGAGACTAATTCATTCTAGGGGTTGTAATGTTGATGACAAATGATTGTAGGATTTGAAGAGAGCCACTTGAGCTGACTTTTGACATTATACATTAAGAAACATTTAGTCATTAGCCTCCTAGAATACTAGAGAAAGATAAGCATTTAACACCACCAGAGACTAAAAGTTTGGGTAGTAAATAATTTACATTTTAAATTTGGAAAAAAAATCAAGCAAGCTGGAGCTGGAATGGGCAAGAATGGTAATAAAAGAATGTCATTTTTTTCATATATTTTTATTGTAGTCAATAGAAGGGTTACACTATATTCACCAGATAGAAGGTGCATTACTTCACATACATTGATACCCTTTCTCATGTCTTGGTCCCCATTTCCCTTCCCCTACCCCAGCCCCTCATCTTATTTTCCTCCCTTCCCTATCGAATGTCATTTTTTAAAAAAATTGCTCAGTTTTATAAATTAGGCCTAGTAGCTCAGCTGTAATCCCAGTTACATGGGAGGCAGATATGGGGATGGGGATCACAGCTGGAGGCCAGCCCGGGGTGGGAGGTGGAGGGAAGTTGTCCAGACTCCCGAGCTTGGCAAGGTGTACGCATCTGCTGCTTTAGCTATGGGGGAAGCATGGGCCTGCGCCTGTCATGCTCAGTGAGAACTGCAGCTCAGGCATAAATAGAGACCACATTTTGAAAATAAGCAACAATAAAAGAAGCAAAGAAGCTGGAGTATAGTTCATGTGGTACAAACATATACAGGCCAATGCAAGGCCCTGACTTCAATCCCTAATATTGAAAAAAATGCTCAATTTTAAATCATTCTTCAAAAAAAAAAAAAATCCAGGTGCCAGTGACTCATGCCTGCAAATCTAGCTGCTCAGGAGGATGAGATCTGAGGATCACAGTTCAAAACTCCAGTCCAGACAGGAAAGTCCATGAGACTCTTATCTCCAATTAACTACCAGAAAACTGAAAGTAGTGCAGTGGTTCAAATGGTAGAGCACTAGCTTTGAGCACAAAGAGGCTCAGAGATGGTACCCAGGCCCTGAGTTCAAGCCCCACAACAACTACCACCATCAACCAAAAAACTCCCACCAAGGTTAGATTGTTACCTCTCCTTAATTAACAAAAGATGGAAATGGAAAACTTTGGTCAAAGTGGTAGGGGCCAGCCTTGAGAAACCATGAGAGAGGGGGAGAGGAAGAGGCAGAGGAAGAGGCAGAGGGAGAGGTAGAGGAGAGGGAGAGGAGAGGGAGAAGGAGAAGTAGAGGAAGAGGGAGAAGGAAAACGGGAGGAGAGGGAGAGGGAGAGGGAGAAGGGGAGGGGGAGGAGGGGGAGGTAGAGGGAGGGAGGGAGAGGGAGGGAGGGAGAGAAAGAGAGAGAGAGAGAGAGAGACAGAGAGACAGAGAGAGGACATTAAGATGACTGCATTACTAGCCACTTTTCCTCTGTCCTTCCCTTTGCTTTATTTTAGGGAAAAATAACATACTTTTCATATACCTTTGTTCTTAGCATCCATGAAAGCTTGAGAGCTGACCTAAAAAAAAAACTACATTATAGGGGCCGGGAGTTTGGCCTAGTGGTTTAAGTGCTTGCCTAGCATGCACAAAGACCCGGGTTCGATTCCTTGGTACCACATATATACAAAAAAAGCTGGAAGTGGTGCTGAGGCTCAAGTGGTAGAGCTCTAGCCTTGAGAAAGTCCAAGGACAGTGCTCAGGGCCCCAGCTCAAACCCAGGACTCGCAAAAAAAAAAACCAAAAAACAAAACAAAAAAAAAACCTACATTATGTCTGTCATTGATAAAATTAAGAGCCACATGCGAGTGGTTCATACCTGTAATCCTAGCTACTTAGTAGGCTGAGATCTGAAGATCATGGTTCAAAGCCAGCTCAGGCAGGAGATTCCTTGAGACTTTTATCTCCAGTTAACCACCAGAAAACTAGAAGTTGAGCTGTAGCTTGGACTGGCAAAGAGTCGGGCTTGAGGGAGAAACAACAACAACAAACCCAGGGACAGAGTTGAGCTCAGGCCTTGAGTTCATGACAAAACAAAAAACTAAGCAAGTAGAGCTCAAATGTTTTCACTAAGTCTTCAGAAATTTTTCTAATGGAAAAATATGACATGAAAGGGCAAATAAAATGCATAAGAAATGAAGCTTTTAGGATCAGTGACTAATCTGTGGAATAAAGAAATCAGAGAAGTCTTACTAAAAGCCTGATTAGATTTGTAGGGATTTGGCCATTGGGGTGAGGCTGGGTAACTGGTCGTTTGGGCAGGAATATGAGACCACCCTAGTTGAACTGAAGGGATCCTTTGGCAATGGCCTTACTTAAAGAATGCAGAGACAAAAAAGAGCAAAGGGCATGAGGGGATCCTTTGGCAACATCCTTACTTAAAGAATGTGGAGACAAAAAAGAGCAAAGGACATTAAGATCCAGTGGTTATCCCAGTGTAAGATTTGTTCAAAATGTTTCTGTCAGGAAATAATACACTGAGTTTAAATCTTTGAGAATGACTGAAATAATTGGTGGATAATTATGAGTTCATTTGAATACTATAGTTGCTTCATAAATAATGTGAGTGATGTGGTTTTACCCCTTAAGTCATAAAGTTGTTAATTAACCTAATTATTTCAAATTATCCTAAACTTCATTTCGCCATAGATTATTGGTCAAGGAGGAGTAGAACAGGATAGTTTATTGGGAGTTGGAAGAAATTATGTCTCTTTTACTTATTATCATCTAATAACTTAAAAATGTTTGCCATGGGCTTCAAACTTTCTGTTAACTGAGTGCTGCTGTCTTTTCTCAGCTGGCTGGATGAGTCCCACAGAAGGAAAATGATGCAGAAGGGGGCACCTAGGCATTTCACTAGCTGTTATTATAGAGAAATAAACTCAGCGTTTTCAGTTTCAAATTCAAAGGTGTGATGAATGAAATCAATATGATAAATAAGTTACCACCTAGCTACTGTGGAGGTTGAGATTTGAAGACTGCAGTTCAAAGCCAGCATGGGCAGAAAAGTCTGTGAGACTTATCTCCAATTAACCACCAAAACCCAGAAGTGGAACTGTGGTTCAAAATGGTAGAGAGCTGGCCTTGAGCAAAAAAGCTAAGGACACACATGGACAGACGGATGGATGGACGGACACACACACACACACACACACACACACACACACAGAGTTACCTTTCAGTGAGATCAGTAGTATGTAGGCTGTATAGGAAATTCAAATGTTCCTTGCAAAATGGGTTGAAGGGTGAGGCATAGTGGGCAGAAAATCTGTTGGGCTTGTGGTACCCTTCCTGGTGGTATAAATATTAAACGGAGGCTGCTGTGGCTCACCCGTACCATTTCCTCTTTGTGTTCAGCCATTCTACTCTAATGGGAAAAAATGCTAACTGGAGCCCTGGTGACGCAGGGTCAGTCCCCACCCTTTCAGCAAGGTCCATCACCATGTTTACTGTAAGACAGACTTCAGCACCCAGCAAAGAAAAGGGGCATCTGATTCCATTATTTTACAAAATAAATTATAGGCTCTCAAACTCTTTCCATGGGTGGATTTTCAATATTCACCACAAAACAACATGTCTTCAAAATTAAAGCCCATATCCCAAGATCAAATTTGCAAAAATTTGCTTCTGCTTTTAATTAAACTCAAGCTATTTCTCAGTGAATGAGAAATTAACAGTTAAAATGAATGATTAGAAGAAGAATGGGCTCTTCTGAGGCTGGTAATCCCCACATTCTTTGATCTGGCTACCACTAAGCTCCTACCCTGACTGCACAGACCAACACAGAATCCAACCTTAACCAAATTAATCACACCAAGGGCAGGATGCCACCAGAGGCCCCCTTCCAGCCCACATGGCACTCGCGGGATGTCTGGCACTCGCGGGATGTCTGGAAGGTCTGAGTTAGAACCTTCCGAGGACCTGTCTTGCAAAATGATATTTCCCCAGGGAGAAAGACTGAGGGCCACTACTTGATCTAAGAACCCACATTCATATTCAAAATAATTAGTGTCACTCTTTTCTAGTACAAAGTGCATGAGACAGAGGAAAATGGCACACCAGACTGTGCTTTAAGCATCCAATGGCAAAAGACACACCAGGGGACTTATAATTTTCCTTTTTAAAAGAAAAATGAGTAGGTGTGGTTCCCAATAAAAATCACAAGTGTGCCTCTCTAACCATGTGACTTCAAGTCTGTGTATGCCGGTGTGCATGTCCTCAGTGGGTCAGTACTGGCCTGTTTGTGAAGGCAGAGGGAAAGCAGAAATGAGGGGTAGATGTGTTCTGGCCACTGCTCTGTGCAGTCCTGTGGAAATGGCTTACTGAATGCCAGGTGAGCATAGCATCTGACTTGAGGATGGGAAGGGCAGGAGAAGTGCTAGAGATCTGAAGGGGGAAACTATTGTGTAGGGGAGAGAAATGAGAGGGATTATGATTACCTGGCAGAGCTAAGTCCACTTGAATGATACAACTAAAAATTCACTTGTGAGTTAAAAATCATACACACACACACGTTACCCCATCATAAAGAAAGATTAAATTACATCATTTGCTGGAAAATGCATGGAACTGGAGAATATCATGTTGAAAGAGACAAGCTAAGTTCAACAAGCCAACTATCTCATGCACTTGCTCATTTGTGGAGCACAGACCTAAAATGATGACGACGACGATGACGACGATGACAATGATGACAACGACGATGATGACAGCAGGGGTGGTAACGGGTCGGGAGAATAAAAAGAGGATTGTCTAGGAAGGGGTCAAGGAGACAGGACAGGGGGTGGGGGGAAGAGGAGACAATGAAGGGGAAAGAAGATGAAAAGATGGCACTCCCAATACACATACATACCACAACAACATAGTAAAATCCACCAAATGCTGTTTGAAAAAGGGGCGAGCAATCTGGGTGCCAGTGGATCACTCCTGTACACTCCTAGCTACATTGAAGACTGAAATCTGAGGATCAGTTCAGAGCCAGCCCAGGCAGAAAACCAGAAGTGGCACTGTGGCTCAAAGTGGTAAAGCACTAGCTTTGAGCACAATGGGGCTCAGAGACAGCGCCCAGATGGAGTTCAAGCCCCATAACGGACCAAGAGTCAAAAACAGACATACGGAGACACAAAATTAAAGGATTGAGCATTCAGCATGCTTGAAATTTTCTGCATTACTATTGCCATGTCCCAAAGTGAGTTGCTTAACTTTGTTCAGACTCCATTTATAGATCAGGCTGACCATTCAGTCCATCTTAGAGGACAAAGCCATTTTCACTAATGAAAATGCTATAAAAAACAAAAACTCCGGGGCCAGGAGCGTGGCCTAGTGGTAGAGTGCTCGCCTGGCATCCACCATGACCTGGGTTCAATTCCTTGGTGCCACATACTTAGAAAAAAGCTGGAAGTGGTGCTGTGGCTCAAGTGGTAGAGCACTACTCTTGAGAAAACCCAAGGACAGTGCTCAGGACCTGACTTTAAGCCCCAGGACTGGCAAACAAACAAACAAACAAAAACAAAAAAACAAAAAAACCCTCCACCTTCGTAGATTGTTATAATTATGATAACTTGGCTTACAGCCCATTTATAATTTTTCTTTTTATATTTGTATGTGAAAACGTAAAAGGGGTTCTATTTGTGGGGTATCACGTGACGTTTTTGTATATGTGTATGCTCTATAGTGCTTAAATGAGGCTAAACACCTGCATCTTCAAAAGTCAATCTTACTCTAGAGTGAAAACATCCTGAATCCCTTTTTCTGGCTTTTTAAGAACATACAATACATAATATTTGTCACCTATAATCACCTTGTGACCTGCTGTTCCTACCTAAATATAACTTAGCACCCCTCCCTCCTTCCTGTGCCTCCTCGCCTTTGGTTAGCATCTATTCTCAACTTCTAGGAGACAGACTTTTTTACATTCTACCTGAAAGCCTGTCTTTATTATCAATCATTTTCTCTGATGCATGAAATTCTTTTATTTCCTTTTTTCTAGTTTTTCTTATTTCCTCTATGTTCCCTGCTGTGTTCTCACCAATGTCTTCTTATTCTCTCCTGGGTTCCTTCTAATTTTACCTTTGCCTCTGAGGAAGGCTTTTTTTTTTTCTTTTTTTGTCAGTTCCAGGGCTTGAATTCAGGGTCTGAGCACTGTCCTTGGGCTTCTTCCTCAAGGACAACACTCTACCACTTGTGCCACAGTACCACTTCCAGCTTTTCTATGTATTTGGCCCTGAGGAAACAAACCCAGGTCTTCATGCCTGCTAGGCAAGCACTCTACCACTATGCCAAACTTCCAACCCCTCATGTCTTTTTAATCAGACCCTTTATATAATTGTCTTCTATGTTTTCTGATTTTTTTTATCTGTAGACATTTAATATTTAGTTATACCTTTCTTTTGCATACTGTATCATTTTTCTAGCTAGTGTGTCTCATTCCTTACTTTTTTTTTACTATCCCACACTCTGGTTCTCTCTCTTCTATCTTTTTGTGCTTTGATTTTTAACTATCTTCTAGGTTTACCATAAGTAGAATGTGTGCTATGTTTTCTGTTCTTTGTTGCTTCTGGATGCCTTCCATAGGAGACAGGAGGTGGGGGGGGGAAGGGGAGGAGAGTGTACACGAACTTTATGCTATGCCTTCAAGCCAGAAGCCATCCAGCATGTTCTTCAGCTTATTATCTTGAAAACACTTGAAGTCATAAAACTATTACAATAAATACCTCTTGCCTTATCCTCAAATCCACTGATGTAAATCATTTTGTCACATTTACTTTTTCTGTATTTCTTTAGTTAAATCATTTTGAAAATGAGTTGCAAACTGTTAAAAATGAAGCAAATAAAAAGTATTTAAATATCTCTGAATATTATATTATGCTTAAACATAATTCATGATCCCCAGTAGCAAACTCTGTGCCAAGGATTTAAGAGCAAGCTATTTTTGGGAAGAAATGGGGAGCCATTCAGGAAAAGCAGGGTGGCCAGCGAAACCCGTGCAAAGGCAGATACCAAAGTGAGGGTTATGACCTTTTCTACAAGCATGTGGCTCTGAATTATCCCAACTAGGGACAATGGGTTGGAGGGAAGGGATGGCATTCACTAACCCTCTCTCATCAGTCACTGGTTAAGGAATTTGCTCTAAGAGTTATTAATTCTGTCCCTTCAAGTGTCGGCACAGTGAATTCTACAAGTTTTTCTGAGACAGCACTGATATCTGATGGGAGTCAGGCAAGGTTGCTCTGCAAGGGGGCACCAATCCTTTTCCAAGAGGACTGAAGGCAACTATATACAGCACAGAAATAATGACCACTGCTTCATGATGGCCTAGTCTCCTTTTGTTAATCACACTCCCACTTCATATCTTATACTACACTGCAACTGTTCTTTTTTTTTTCATTTACTCATCCATCCATCCATCCATTAGTGTTCATGTTCAGTCCCCTGACTTTTAGGTTCTTTAAAGGGAAACTGGTAACTATTTTTTTTTTTTGGGGGGGGATACTGGGGCTTGAACTTAAGGGTGCTATCTCTTAGCTTTTTCACTCAAGACTGGGTGCTCTACCACTTGAGTCATGCCACTACTTCTGACTCTTTTGGTGGTTAATTGGAGAAAAGAATATCACAGACTTTCCTGCCTTGGCTGGCTTTCAACTTCCAATCCTCAGATCTCAACCTCCCGAGTAGCTAGGATTACAGGTGTGAGCCACAGGTACCCAGCTTTGACACCCTCTTATACAATGGACTTGAAATTTTATCTAACTTATCTAGATCACTGAATTATTTATGAGTAGAAATTCAATTTGCATACACGTGGCCACAAATAATCAAAATCTTGAAAGCGTTAGACCAGTTTGATCCATATGGCCTCTAGATACTGTATATTCTCATTATGACAGGATTCTGCTCAGAAAACTTTAACTTTAGGTTTTGGGAGACTTTCTTGCCCTGGCTCACTTTGAACTATGATCCTCAGATCTCAGCCTCCTCAGTAGGATTACAGGTGTAAACCATCGGGCACCAGGCTTACTTTTTCTTAACTGGTACAATTTTTTGTTTTCCCTCTTTTGGTACACAGGATTTGCTATCTCTTCATTCCCATTAAAATTTGTATGTGTCATTTAACTTGTGAACTCTCTGAACTGCTAATGAGAAGTTGAGTCATTTTTCATGTTTAGTTTCCAAAAGGTCTCATTTTGAAAAAAAAAAAAAGATTTTCAAGTATTAACTTGCTTTAAATGATTACTGATACAAACCTTACTTTTATTAAACTTTTTTTTTTTTTTTTTGGTCATGGGGCTTGAACTTGGACCTGGGCACTGTCCCTAAGCTCTTTTTGTTCAAGGTTAGGGCTCAACCACTTTGAGCCACAGCACCACCAGTTTTCTGATGGCTAATTGCAGATGAGTCTCCAGTTCATGGATTTTTCCTCCCTGGGCTGGCTTTGAACCATGGATCTCAGCCACCTGAATTGCTAGGATTAAAGGCATGAGCCAGCAACACCCAGCATTTACAAATTTTTACTGAAGAAGGAAGGGAGGAAGAAAGGAAGGGAGGGATCCCTGGGAGGAAGGGGGAGGGAGGGGAATGGAAAGAGAGAGAAGGAAAGTAAGCAAACCTGAAGTTAGACAGCATGAATAGCTCTTTTAGAATTATTGGTTAAAGGTCTGAGTTACCAGGAGTTGCATCATTATGCCTTATTATTTGAGAACTGTTTGTCTTCTATAATATGAAATTATTCTCAGAGGAATCCTGAAGAGAAACCAGCTGTGTTTTTTAGACTAGATTGAAAAGGAGACAAGCAAACTAAAAAAAACCTAGAATAACTTATGAAAGTTTCTAAAAATCTGAAGTATGATACAAAAAGAATGTGTGTGTGTGTGTATGTGTGTGTGTGTGTGACAGAGAGAGAGACAGAGACAGAGAGCAAGTTCAAAAAATCAGAATTTAAAAAGTTGAAAAATGAAAAAAGGGAAGAATGAAACAACAAAACTGAATAGCAAAAAAGTTTCTAATCTTTGTAAATATTTGGCATCAACAAGGAAATAGCATAATTTAGTAAATCAAGGACTAGAAAACTGAGAAAAAAATAGCCTCTCAGTCTACAAGAAATAAAGTACTAACAGCATGAGGAATCTTGAAAAGAAATAAAAATCTATTACATTAAAAATTTGAAATATTCCAGATATAGTAAAGTGAGTTATTTTTTTTTTTTCCCCAGTCCTGGGCTTGAGCTCAGGGTCTGAGCACTGTCCTTGGACTTTCCTCAAGGCTAGTGTTCTACCCTGAGCCACTGCACCACTTCTAGCTTTTTCTATGTATGTGGTACTGAGGAATCAAAGCTGGGTCTTTGTGCATGCGAGGCAGGCACTCTACCACTAGGCCAAACTCCCGGCCCGTTAATTTTTGAAAATAGTTTCATCTTTTAGTGTTTACTTTTTGAGGGAGAGCGAAATTTTTTTCTTCGTACTTTTTTTTTTTTTTTTTTGCCAGTCCTGGGCTTGAGCTCAGGGACTGAGCACTGTTCAGCTCTATCATTTGAGCCTCAGCACCACTTCCAGCTTTTTTCTATGTATGTGGTAGTCGAACCCAGGTCTTTGAGTATGCTAGGCAAGCACTCTACCACTAGCCCAAACTCCTGGTCCTCTTTGTACTTTTGCGTTTGCTTCCTGATTTTACATTTGATCATTCTGGAAATGAAGCATATTTGTTACCATACTTTATTTTGGAAATAAAGTATATTTGTTACTATGTGAGCATACTGAGTAAAGTACAATGGAATGAAAGAAGTGGAGAGGATAATCAAGGGAAGATAATACATTAATGTTGTGCTGGTTGCTGGTCTTGAACCCACGGCTTCTCTCTCTCCTTTACCTTGCTTGCTCTTGGTTAATGTTCTCCGACTTGAACCTGGCCTTTTTGCTGGTTAATTAGAAATATAAACATTTGCACATTTTTCTAGGCTAACTTTGAGCCTGGATCCTCTAGATCTCAGCCTCTTAAATAGGTGTGAGCTGCTGGCAGCTGGGAATATTTTAAAGAAACTTCATTCTTAATGCCATAACAACTGACTTTGAGAATTCTCAAGCAGAAATCAAAGAATAAAGTTATTTTACGCTTCTACAATAAGATACTATAACTGCATCGCTTGACTTTTGCTTTTGTTTTTGTGCTGGTTGTGAGGCTTGAACTCAGGACTTGGGCATTGTCTCTAAGCTTTTCTGCTCAAGTTAGCCCTCTAATACTGTATAAAACAAACAAACAAAAAATGGTGTGGGGGGGAGCTGGTGGCTCACACCTGTACTCCTATACTCAGGAGGCTGTGATTTGAGGATCATGGTTCAAAGCCAGCCTGGGCATCAAAGTCCATGAGATTATTTTTTTTTAATCGTCAGGATAATGTATCAACAGTTACATTTGTCAGGCAGTAGGTGCATTACTTCTCACATACTGATACCCCTCTCATGTTTTTGTCCCCATTTCCTTCCCCTCACCCCCTCCCAATCATTCTATGAGACTCTTATCTCCAATTAATCACTAGAGAACTGGAAGTAGTGCTGTGGCTTAAGTGACAGGGCAGTAGCTTTCAACTGAAGAGCTCAGGGACAGTGCCCAGGCCCAGAGTTCAAGCCCCAAGACACTCCCCCCCCCTCCCCACCAACAAATCTTCCTTTTCCACCAGATATTCCTACAAAGACATTGTACTCTTACTTCCACACACTGACAGGCTTTCAAGACCCTGCCTGGTTTTCATTTTAAGGAAGCAAGACATCCCAAGACATCCGGACCATCTGATTTAGAGTGTGGCTTTGGGGATTCACATTCCTTATATCCAAGCTTTCCAACTTTCAAATTTCCCCAAGCTCCTTAATTCCACAAATGACACCACTGCTAATCCATTTACAAATGTCAGACCTCCAGAATTCGATTTTTTTTTTTTTTTTTGCCAGTCCTGACACTTGAACTCAGGGTCTGAGCACTGTCCTGGTGCTTTCCTCAAGGTCCTCAAGGCTAGAGCTCTGCTACTTGAGCCACAGCACTACTTCCAGCATTTTTCTATGTATGTGGCACCAAGGAATTAAACCTAGGTCTTTGTGTATGCTAGGCAAGCACTCTACTACTAGGCCAAACTCCGGGTCTCTTGGAATTTGATTTTGATTTCTCTTTGCTGCATATATATATATATATATATATATATATATATATATATATATATATATATGGTGTGTGTGTGTGGGGTGTCATGGGGCTTGAAATGGGCCTGGGCACTGTCCCTGAGCTCTTCAGTTCAAGGCTACCACAATACCATTGAACCAAGCCACACTTCCCATTTTTTCTAGAGGTTAATTGGAGACAAGAGTGTCAGGTCCTGAGGCCGGGAGTTTGGCCTAGTAGTGTTCAGGATGCTTACATTTCTCTCTGATTATAACCCATTCTAATCAAATCCCAAACCTCCCAATGAGCTCAAAGCCTTACATCTATGGGTCTCATCACCCAGCTCTCACATAGTTCCTTATGCCCATTACGTGATCATTTAGTTTCTAGAACATAATAAAGCTCATTTCACCTCAGATTTTTGTTTCCCTCCTTACTTTTATCTAGAACAGTCTATCTTCATTCATTTCTTGTTAGCTTTCAAATCCCAGCTTGAATGTCACCTCTTTTTTTTTTTGCCAGTCCTGGGCTTGAGCTCAGGGCCTGAGCACTGTCCTTGGATTTTCTCAAGGCTAGAGCTCTACCACTCGAGCCACAGCACCATTTCTGGTTTTTTTTCTATGTATGTGGTACCGAGGAATCGAACCTTTGTGCATGCTAGGCAAGCACTCTACCACTAGGCCAAACTCCCAGCCCCGAATGTCACCTCTTTATAAAGACTTTCCATGATTGAATTCTAACAGCTCTCCCCTTTCTGTTATTTACTACTACTACTACTACAGTGGCGTTCTGAT
Organism: Megascapheus bottae; assembly: GCF_031878675.1. Taxonomy (NCBI): domain Eukaryota; kingdom Metazoa; phylum Chordata; class Mammalia; order Rodentia; family Geomyidae; genus Megascapheus; species Megascapheus bottae. The sequence continues at coordinate 17,971,391 of NC_143533.1, read as the reverse complement.
TTTTTTTTTTTGCCAGTACTGCAGCTTGAACCCAGGGCCTGGGCACTGTCCTTGGGCTTTTTCAAGGCTAGAGCTCTACCACTTGAGCCCACAGCACCACTCCTGGCTTTTTTTTTCTGTGCATGTAGTACCAAGGAATGGAACCTGGGTCTTCCAGTATGCTAGGCAAGCACTCTACCACCTGGCCAAACTCCAGGCCCCCAATCTTTCCTCCTATTCCACAATTGCAGCCCTATGGAGCTGATATTATATTGGACAGACTATCCTGGTCACACTGTCCCTCTCTGAATAGATAGGAAGTACTGAGTTGAAGGAAGTAGCTGAATTAATAAATAGAGCCAAGGATTGCATATCTGAAAACTTTCCTGTTGTAGCTGTCTTTGAAAAGTGGTCCTCAGATCTCATCTTCCTGAACAGCACTATGAGCTTCAGCCACCAGTGCCAGGCTTTGTCTTCATAGCTTAAGGGAAACAGCTTAAAACTCAGGCAACTTGTCCCTGTTCTTATACCAATAGTAAAGTGGTAACAATTCTCCCATGGCTGCTGTGTAATAAATCTTTCTGTGCCCTTCATTCTCTTTATTTGGTATATGGTGGTCAATGGCCTGACCCACCGGGTGAGTCCTGGACTTTTGCGGCCTGGGGTCTTAGAACCTTGCAGAGAGCAAAAGGTATGCAGAGTGTGGCCTGCTGGGTCTTTATCTCAGTTCTGGAACCTGAGGTTCCAGAAGAGTTGCTGCAGTGGTCATCATACTTGTTTCCTATGAGATGAGCTCTCCTGCTCCAGCCAGGGTGCAGCCTCATCATCAGAGGTAATGAGCCTCTCTTCCAAGCTCTGCTGCTCATTTAAAGTGATTGCCAACTGACTGGGAAGAAAGGCTTAGTGCAAAAGCAGATGCACGATGGAGGCAGAGATGCCTCACTTTCCTCTTGCTTTTAGTTAATTAATGGCAGCAAAACAGTTTACATATAATGTTACAAATAGGCTTTCAGTAGACAGAAAGTGACAGCTTTAGCCTTGACTGACTTTGAGAAATTCCTATGGTAGGAGCAGTCTGCCGGGCTGAGGGCATCTGTGAGTTACTGTGCAGCCTTATAGATCTCTCCCTCTCTCTCTGATGTCTCTTCCTCTGTGATCACTTTTTCCCCCTTAAGGACTAGAGGCCTGAAAGACTTTTCCTTGAAGATTTTTGTTGCATATTCCCAACAGTGCTACCTATCCCAATTACCATGAAAATAAAAATGGAGCTTCCTCAGAAAACTAGAAACTAGAATTTGCATTCAATCCAGCCATACCACTCACTGGGTACCTATCAAAAGGTAAGTCAGGATACAAGAGGCACTTGCACATCCTTGCTCACTCTCACACCATTCCCAATGCACATGGGAACAGCTCAGAAGCCCTAGGACTGATGAATGGATCAAGAATATGTGCGATATTCGTATATATATACACAATGGAATATTACTGAGCCATAAAGAAAAAGGAACAGATCCATATTTTCTCTCATGTGGAAGCTAGACCTAGAAGATAAACATGTATATGTTGAAAGACAAAACATCTTTGTGGCCATCGAGCTGTTTGAGAAGACTAAGGAGAGAGGAAAAAGAAAGAGACTGTCAGGAAGTGAAGGCCACTGAGATACATCGCATCTGGGCTTCAAGATGGTATAAGGAAACTTGAATAAAGAAGGGGTTAGTAGGGAAGGGGAAAGAGAGTAACTGAGGGGTAAATCAACTTCTAGGAACATTAATGTATCCTTAAAAATGAATGACAGGAATGTAAAATAAAATCGGTCCTATCTGTGGGGGGTATCGGTGGGGAAAGCAAATTAAGAGGTGAAAGAGATTATGAAACCTGAAATTGTTTTAAGAACCGAAAGCCAAAGGAGAGAGAGTGATAAAAGAGGAGTGTCTGATCAGGAGCCATTTTAAGCAATTAGGGTACATCAAAATGAACTCCTCTTGTATAATTATCAGATGCTAGTAACAATATCTAAAGAGCAGGTTAAGCAAAAAGCTAGAAGGGAAAGTGTGGTATGTTCTAGTGGTGGAGCATCAGCTTTGGGTAAAGCTAAAGGAGAGCTCAAGGCCCTGAGTTCAAGCCGCAGTACTGGCCCAGATATAGATAGACAGGTAGACAGACAGACAGACAGATGGATAGATGGATGGACAGAGATAAAGAAATGGTAGCTGAGTGGGCTGGCTTGTGGTCAGGTCTGCTAACAGGCCCTAAACATTAGAGACAGTGGTTCATTCTAAAAGGTGGTGTTGTTTTTTAATTCTAAAACTTGGAGCTATGACCTGAACCTACACAACCACAGGAACAATAGGTGAGCTTAAGGATTTCCTTTCGCCAGACAGGCCCACCTGTTTTCTCTGGGTCTCCCCTGTTGTGAAGAGTTTGCAGCTTTTTAACATCTTGAAGGAGAAGGCAGGTGCTGATAGATCCCAAGCTGGTCATTTAACATCTAAAAAGGAGGTGTTGGGGGTGGAAGTCACTGTTCTGGGTTTTCGGTTTACTTCCCCGTTCTTATTTCAGTCTGGCTCCTGGGCCTCCACCAGCAGTCTTTCCTTTATAGCCGAGGCAGGCACAAGGGTAAGTACAAACTGCTTTTTTCTTATGCACAGGTTTCTGAGTTTGGTACCAGTTTTACATGAATGCACAGTTTACCAAGTGCCTAGCAATTTGTGGCTGAATCTTTTATGAGAGGTAAGATGGTTTCTATATACCTTTCTGGATACCTTGGGTGGGAAACAAATTAAGTTGACATAAGACAAATTAATGGTAGGAAAAAATTAATCTTAGACAGATGCTCAAGAGTCACACAAGGTATAATACTTAAAGAAAAGTCAGCAGACATGGTCTGTTCTGTAGGGTCCCGAGTTACAGAAAGGATCCAAGGCCTGGGGCTTCCCTGGGCTTGTGGAAGACACCAGACAGAAAGGCAGAGGAGAGAAAATGTGTGGTGAATAATGGTTGTGATGGGTAAAAAGCCTCTCAGGTAGTGAAAATCTGTCTGAGGACGTGAAGACATCCTCAGAGTGGGGACAGTCTGTCTGGGTGTGAGGTCAGTATTTAGTCTGTTTTCTGGGGGATTCGATTTCTTGGGTGGGGTTCATAGCTGCTTTTGCAAGACCTGTGTCTCAGGGAAATCTCTGCTTGCATCTGCTGTTTCCCTCTTCCCCTTCAAGTGCCCATAGCTCAAAGTAATCCCTTTGGGTCTCCATAACTTTCTTTTCCTTCTTTTTGTTTTCTTTATGCCAATATGGGGCTTGAATTAAGGGCTTGGGTGATGGCCCTTAGCTTTTCCCACTCAGGTTTAGCACTCTATACTTGAGCCACAGCACTACTTCCAGGCTTTTTGCTAGTCAAGTAGAGATGAGAGTCTCATGGGTATTATTGCTTCATCTAGCTTTGAACCATGATTCTCAGATCTCAGCCGCATGGGAAGCTAGGATTTTAGGCTTAGCACCCATAATCCTCGCCAAGCGCTAAGCCTTCTTAAACATCATAATTATTATTTAAAAAGGATTAAAAAATTAGAATCTATTAGTGGTACAGAGGGTTTTCATTGTGATATTTCCACAAATGCATACAAAGCACCCTGATCAAACTTACCTCCTTTGTCACTGTCCCTCACTCCATAACCGCCCTTAAAACAATTTCAACTGTTCATTTTGTAAAGTACTTTGGCTACATTTGCCCTTATTTAATTTCTCCATTGCCACCTCCCCCAGACCTGTCTCTCAATAGAGCCTGTTTCCTGACATTTTTTCAAAAAAATTTTTTTGGCCAGTCCTGGGTACAGAACTCAGGCCCTGAGCACTGTCCTTGGGCTTTCTCAGGCAAGCACTCTACCACTTGAGCCACAGCACCACTTGCAGCTTTTCTATGTGTGTGGTACAGAGGAATCAAATCCTTGTCTTCATGCATGCTAGACAAGCACTCTACTACTAGGCCAAACCTGCCCCATTTTATCTTTTTTTTTTTTTTTTAATGAATATTAATTGTACAAATGGTTTTACCTTAGTCGGACTGGCTTCCTTTATTCTCATTTCTTATCCCTTCTATTACTTTTATTCAATCTTTTTCTTCCCACTTCTATAAAGTTGTGTTTTTCAAGATAATAAAAATCAAACCGCCGGGCATGCTCATACCTGTAATCCTAGCTACTCAGAAGGCTGAGATCTGAGGATTGAGGTTTAAAACCAGCCTGAGCACTAAAGACTCTTTTTTTTTTTTTCCAGTCCTGGGCTTGAGCTCAGGGCTTGAGCACTGTCCCTGGATTTTCTCAAGGCTAAGGCTCTACCACTTGAGCCACAGCACCACTTCTGGCTTTTTGCTACGCATGTGGTACCAAGGAATCGAACCCGGGTCTTCGTGCATGCTAGGCAAGCACTCTACCACTAGCCCAAACTCCCAGCCCCGCACTAAAGACTCTTATCTCTAATTAACCAGTAGAAAACTGGAAGTGGGGCTGGGAGTTTGGCCTAGTGGTAGAGTGCTTGCCTTGCATGCACCAAAGTGGGGTTCGATTCCTCGATACCACATACATAGAAAAAAGCTGAAAGTGGTGCTGAGGCTCAAGTGGTAGAGTGTTAGCCTTGAGAAAGTCCAAGGACAGTGCTCAGGCCCTGAGCCCAAGCTCAGGACTGGCAAAAAACAAAAAACAAAAAAACCCTGGAAGTGGCGCTGTGGCTCAAGGGGTAGGACAGTAGCTTTGAGCTAAAGAACTCAGGGATAGCACCCAGGCCCAGAATTCAAGTTTTATGACCAACACACACACACACACACACATACACACATACACACACACACACACACACGCATCAAACCAATTTTGACTCAAACACATTGACACCATGAAATATTTTAAAATTGTTTCTGCTGATTTTACCCCTCATTCTGCTGTCTTATTATATAGTGCAGAAAGTGAAAATTCAAACAATGTAATTATCATAACTGCCTAGGATCTTTCTGTGCTTTATGATGTCTAAGTGTGAAGACAAACTCTGGGCAGGAGAACAGTTTTCAACTTTTAGAATGGCAGTGAGGGGGCTCGGAGTTTGGCCTAGTGGTAGAGTGCTTGCCTAGCATGCATGAAGACCTGGGTTCGATTTCTTGGTACCACATAAATAAAAAAAGCCAGAAGAGGTGCTGTGCCTCAAGTGGTAGAGCACTACCCCCGAGAAAGCCCATGGACAGTGCTCAGACCCTGAGTTCAAGTGCCAGGACTGGCCAAAAAAAAAAAAAAAGAAAAGGAAAAAAAAATGCCTAGAATGGCAGTGAGCACCTATGTATTGCATGGAATCAGGAGGCTCATTCCTTCTTAAAATTAAGCAGCAATTTAAGGAGATCAAGACAATCAGGAATGAGTTATATAATATGTGTTAATTATACAGACATTTACAACAAACACCCCATCAAACAACAGCCTAGTAGACCCTACTAGAGATCTTGCTTTGGGTCTAAACTTAGACTGTAGTTTTAGATTCATAATGTAACTTCAGGACTCCTAAATTTAGATGATCATTTCATACCTATGGAATAAAGCCAATTTTTTAAGAGACTCAGAGACACAAAGATTCAGATAGCATTTGTAAGCAGATATTTACTCAGTTGAGTCACCAGCATCCACACCACACCACACCACACCACAATTTTGAGTACATGATTCAGACTTTGCATCTTATATACAGTTAGTTTCTAAATGTTAGGGCATTAGTCCCAGTGTAAGCACAAAGTTTACATAACTGAGGCTTTATAGGGACCTCAGGCTTGCTCAATTACTTTTGGGATTTTTTTGTCCCTGAGTTTAAACTACTGTCTGACCAGGTCCATCCAGTTGTCTACTCCACTTTCCCCTTATTTGCAATAAACGCAAGGTTCTTATTATGGCCTACAAAGTTCTTAATAACCAGAGTTCCTGCCTGCATTCAGCTACAAGTACTGGTCTTTCAATCCACAGAACACAAAATCCTCACCCTTTCCGCCCCACACCTACCCCAAGATCCTCACTCCCTACCCGCCCCCCCTTACTTGTTCAACACTGGAATGCTGACTCTGTGAGAGCACAGATCACTTCCAAAACAGTCACCATTGTATCCCCAGAAGACTAACACAACATCTGGCTATTTGATAAATATTTGTCAAATGGATGCATCTAGCAGACCAGTAAGCTTGGTGTGATCAAGAATCAGGGCTGAATTTAGAGAATGGGATAGAAGAAATGATGAAGACAATTTTTTTTGTGTGAGGATAGATGTAGGAAATAAAATCTTGGCCTATAATTTAAAATGCACAGAAAAACATGTATTTGTATTTACAAACATGAACTAACTTGGGGAACTAGTTTGGGGAATTCATTCTCCTAGACTGATGGAACACTTGACCTCTTTTGTTTCAAGATTGAATAGGGTTCTACAGCTGTATGCAGGGCAAAAGAATGAATGTCCTTTGGTCACTGAATTTTCTGTCTACCCTGGTTCCTTCTGGGGGTGTTCTTTTGAGCCTATTTACATGGTTCCTTCAGGTCTGGGTTTCCATGGGACTTCTAGATTTCTTTCTTTTTTTTTTTCTTTTTCTTTTTTGTCTGTCTTGGGGCTTGAGCACTGTCCCTGAGCTTTTCAGCTCAATGCCATCGCCCTACCCCTTGAGCCACAGCGCTACTTCCAGTTTTCTAGAGGTTAATTGGAGAGTCTCATGGACTTTAATGCCCCAGCTGGCTTTGAACTGTCATCCTCAGATCTCAGTTTCCTGAGTAACTAGGATTACAGGCGTGAGCCACCACACCTGACTAGATTTCTTTTAAAACACAAGAAATCTTCCTGAGGGTTCCTTGTAGGCTTATATGTATAGTCATAAAAGGCAGTTTTGGAGTTTATTATTAATTATTATTATTTCTCTGTTACCTGTTGTGCTAGCAGAAATTTAGGAAATGGGACCCTCCCTACTCTGCAGCTATGTGGCTCCTAGATCATGAACTCTGCTTTCATTGTGCTAGTTAGCAAAAGCTCTCTTAGGCTTCCTTTATTTTTGAAGTCACTGAGCATGACATTTTGAAATAGATTCAGGTTTTATCCAAGTCAGGAGGCATACATGACATTTTATTCCCCAGCTATGCTCCAACCTTGACATTTGACTGTACTTTTGACAATGTGAAGGACAGAACATCTAGGGCGAATGAATGTACACTGGTACTTCATAAAACTTATTCTGCCAATGGAAATAAAGTTTGCATCGGGGCAGAGAGTACAATTCTGATCATGTCACTCTTCTGCTCTTAGAATAAATGCCTAACTCAACAGAGCCCATGGGGGTCCTGCATGACTTCCGGAATGTTCACACACACCACTCCTCTCTTAATCTCTACTAAGGCCATGTTGGAATTTTGTTGTTCCAAAGTATGTGCCCATGATCTTGGGAAGATTTGTGTACATTCACAGGCCCCTCTTCACCTGCTCCACTCCACCCAGGCTTCAAACGGCTGTCTGCTGAAAGTTTTGCAGGGAAACCTTGTCTCACAAGAAGGGAAGCACAAAGGGTGAAATGCCACTTTTACTGGTCACATTAACTTGATAACTTTGCTGAATAAATGGGTGTTTTTACATACTATTAAGACAAAAAAAAAGTGTGCACCACCTTCCTTCTTTCCTTTTTATTGTCTTTTCATATACTTTATCCACAAAGCAAACTGGCCCAATATTGTCTTACTTCTTTTTGAAAAAGTTTTAGTACTTACTAACTTTGACTTTAAGAGGAAATTTTTTAAAAAGGCATTTTTTAGAAAAAGGAAATAGATGGAAATGTTTTGTTTTCCAAACTTAAACCTCACAAAACAATTTTAACAATGAAATTAACTCAATCTAGAAATAACAAAAGACAATTCTAAAAAACATTCCTATGCTTAGCCAATTACTGTATGCATATTATATAAAAGCAGTAAAGAACTGTCAAAGTGCAAGATAAACTCCTCTGAGAGTTCATCTCTGTTTATTTATTTATTTATTTTTTCTAGTCTGGGCTTGGGCTCAGGGCCTGAGCACTGTCCCTGGATTTTCTCAAGGCTAGGGTTCTACCACTTGAGCCTCAGCACCATTTCCGGCTTTTTTTTCTATGTATGTGGTACAGAGGAATCGAACCCGGGTCTTCATGCATGTTAGGCAAGCACTCTACCACTAGGCCAAACTCCCGGCCCCTCATCTCTGTTTATTTCTACAACTAACAAAGTAGAGACAACCAGAGTATTAGTTTTTCAAGACTCCTCATTGAAGTACAATAAATATAATAAGGTGGTGTGCAAGTGAGGTCTCCATTGCCCTGTGGTACCAGTGAGCCAATATGGGTCCATGCTAAATTAACTGAAGTCACTAAAACCTTACTAACTCAAATTTAAATCTTAAAGTGTTTGATTATCAAATACTGACTTCTAATATGTTGATTTATTCATTTAAAAACCAATCATAGGGCTGAGAGTTTGGCCTAGTGGTAGAGTGCTTGTCTAGTACGCACAAAGACCTGGGTTCGATTTCTCAGTATTACATACATAGAAAAGAGCCAGAAGTGGTGCTGAGGCTCAAGTCATAGAGCTCTAGCCTTGAGAAAGTCCCAGGACAGTGCTCAGGCCCTGAGCTCAAGCCCAGGATTGGCAAAACAATCATAACAAGATGTTAACAAGTCAAAAGACAAAGGGTTAATCATGTAACAGCAAGACAGTATGTTAGAAATGAACTTTACAACTTGGGAGGGGTGGGGGGAGTGAAAGTGGGAGAAAAAACATGGGAAGGGGTAATAATGTTCGAGAAGTTATATACGCACTACCTTATGAATGTAATTAACCTCTCCATACATAATCCTGACAATAAAATTTAAAAAAATAAATAAGTAGATGATACATTAAATAATCTGTCATAGGGGCCGGGAGTTTGGCTTACTGGTAGATTGCTTGCCTAGCACTCGATTCCTCAGTACCACATACATAGAAAATAGCTGGAAGTGGTGCTGAGGCTCAAGTGGTAGAGCTCTAGCCTTGAGAAATCCCAAGGATAGTGCTCAGGCCCTGAGCCCAAGCCCAGGACTGGCAAAAGAAAATTAAAAAAAAAAAACATCTGTAATGGGGCCGGCAGTTTTGCCTAGTGGTAGAATGCTTGCCTAGCATGCACGAAGACCCGGGTTCAATTCCTTGGTACCACATACTTAGAAAAAGCTGGAAGTGGTGCTGAGGTTCAAGTGGTAGAGCTCTATCCTTGAGAAAAATCCAAGGACAGTGCTCAGGCCCTGAGCTTAAGCCCAGGACTGTCCAAAAAAAAAAAAAATCTGTCATGTAAGTGTGGAAGAGATGGATTTAATAGTTTTAAATAGATTTTTTTTTTTTATTTTTTTTTTGCCAGTCCTGGGCTTGAGCTCATGGCCTGAGCACTGTCCTTGGACTTTCTCAAGGCTAGAGCTCTACCACTTGAGCCTCAGCACCACTTCCGGCCTTTTTCTATGTATGTGGTACCGAGGAATCGAACCCGGGTCTTCATGCTTGCTAGGCAAGCACTTTAACCACTAGGCCAAACTCCCGGCCCTTAAATAGATTTTAATTTACATTACTTTTACTTCTTTTTTTATTTTTATTTTTTTGTGTTGGTCCTGGGGCTCGAATTCAGAGCTCTGGGTACTATCTTTGAGCTTTTTTTGCTCAAGGCTAGTGCTCCCACCACATGAGCCACTGGTCCACTTCTGACTTTTTGGTTCTTAGTTGGAGATCAAAGCCTCACAGACTTACCTACTGAGATCCTAAGATCTCAGCCTCTTGAGAAGCTAGGATTACAGGCATGAGCCACTCGTGCCTGGTTTACTTTCATTTCTTTAGAAGAAATATCTGAGTCCTAGAAATCTGGACTCTGTTCATCATTACTGTCTCCAAAATCAGTGGGTATAATTCAGAATACTGTATCAGCATGTTTTCATTCCTTCTCTGTTCCTTTTAGGAGGAATTATAGGATGCTTTGAGCTTTCTTGATTTTACAGATGTAGCCCACTCTTCTCAGCTTAAAACTCTTAGCAGTTTAAAGAATATTAATGTTTGAGGGGACAGGAGTGTGGCCTAGTGGTAGAGTGCTTGTCTATCATGCATGAAGCCCTGGGTTTGATTCCTAAGTACCACATACACAGAAAAAGCCAGAAGTGGTGCTGTCTCAAGTGGCAGAGTGCTAGCTTTGAGAAAGCCCAAAGGACATTGCCCAGGCTGTGAGTTCAAGCCCCAGGACTTGTGCAAAAGAAAAAAAAAGCAAAAAGAAAGAAAGAAAAGAGAGAGAATATTAGTGTTTTAATACAATGTAACTCAGTATGTTTAAATACTCTGTGATCTTGATTCTATCCCCCTAAAAGCACAGAATATACAGTGAAATCTCTAATTGAGTTGAACGGATTTCTTTCTTCTATTTGGTCTGCATGCGCCACCTAGTGGTAAATAAGCATATTTTAAATGCTGGGGGAGGAGAGGGAGGAGAAAGAGGAAAGAAAAGAATGTGTGATATAACATGGAAATGAAAATTTAAATACATATTCCTAAATATTGAATTAGATCTAAATATCTAATAAAGCTCTGAAACATCATTTATATGCCAGTATAGGAAATAAAAAGGTGAGAAATTCATTTGAAAAGGAAAAGGACTTTCACTATACTAGCTATAAGTCTGATTATTCTGGACCTAAATTAATGCTCTTATTGAGGCAAATATCCAAGGTGAAAGCCATATTATGTTTAATCTTTAATAATATTTTTTGGAGGATGGGGTGAAGGTGGTCCTGGGGCTTGGACTCAAGGCCTGGGAGCTGTCCCAGAGTTGTTGGTGTTGTTTTTCTCAACCACTTAAGTTACAGTTCAGATTTCAGCTTTTTGATGGTTAGTTGGAGATAAGAATCTTTCCTGTCTACCTTGGCTTCAAACCAGGATCCTCAGATCTCAGCTTCTTAAGTAGCTGGGATTAGAGGTGTGAGTCACTAAAGCCTGCTCCTAAGGGCAATTTTTATAAATCTTAAGAGTAGGGCCGGAAGTTTGGTCTAGTGGTAGAGTGCTTGCCGAGCATGCTCGAAGACCCAGGTTCAATTCTTTTTTTTTTTTTTTTGCCAGTCCTGGGCTTGAGCTCAGGGCCTGAGCACTGTCCTTGGACTTTTCTCAAGGCTAGAGCTCTACCACTTGAGCCTCAGCACCACTTCCAGCTTTTTCTATATATGTGGTACCAAGGAATTGAACCCGGGTCTTCATGCATGCTAGGCAAGCACTTTAACCACTAGGCCAAGTTCCTGGCCCCCAGGTTCAATTCTTGATACCACATACATAGAAAAAAACCCAGAAGTGGTGCTGTGGTTCAAGAAGTAGAGCTCTAGCTTGAGAAAACCCAAGGACAGTGCTCAGACTACCCTAAGCCCAAGCCTCGGACTGGCAAAAAAAAAAAAGTATTATAATTTCCTTACCTATTTTATACCCTATATTGTATGAACTGTAGTATAAAGTCACAGGATACAGGATTTGGAGGTCACAAACTAGCATTAATTTTATGAATCTAGCAGCACTGAAACTCAGAATGTAAAGTGACAGGCCCAAGGTCATTCTGGTTATGAATAGCCCAATCTGGCAACAAACAAACAAACGAACAAAAAAAGGGCCTTTTCAGTTTGAGCCTAAGAAGGCAAAAAAAAAAATCTTCCCCATTAGCAATGACAAGCTGTCTCTCTGTGAAAAGGTATACTCTCAATTCAGTTATATACTTCGTTAGACACTAAAGAGTATGTGAGCTAATATATACTCGTTTTGTTCTAACATTCTGAGCACAAAGAAGTGAAGAAAGATATACATCATAAGCTATGGAAAAGAGTTTCTAACTATGAAATTCCCTTTTCATATATACGTTCAAGGAAATGTTTTCATAGTCCATGCAGCTGCTACGCTGCTTCATAATCAGAGATCTGTTTTCATAAAGCAGATACCCACTTGTAGATTTCAACATAAACCATGACCACAGCTCCCTCTCATGACCAGTGAATATTCTACAGGCGTCTTTTTATTCTCACTGTTGCATTCGACTAACAGCTAGCTCACTGGTTAAGTTTTAATTGCTTCCAATGAGGTCAGCAAAGGTATTTATCAAAAAGCCCTGAATAAAAGGGCTCTACACATATGCGCATGCACATACACACACACACAGAGGCACACACAAGCTCACACACACACACACACACACACAGAGAAAATCCTCTTGCCTCTTGATTTATGGAAACAATTATGATTCTGCTGGAGTATTTCTCAGCTGAGAAATAGTTTGTAGCTACAGCAGAGAGGCTCCAGTTGCACAGGGCAGACAGCAGACATGGAATTCTTGAGTATCCAGCTGTTATAAACAGAACAAGTAAGTTACTGTTATTTGTCTTTAAAACAATGCTGAATGTTTTTGTTTTTTTTTTTTTAAACTTTTTCTCTCTTTCTCTGGGTATAGTACTGAGGGGGGAAAAGCAAAGTTACCAGAGTTCTGAGCCATGCAAATGTCTAGAGTAATTCTGTTGAAGAACTTATGTAAAGATAAAGTTGACATTCTCCAGAGCAATGTTGACATTTAACTTGAAAACAACAACAACAAAACTTGAGCAGTTCAGGAGAGGATAATTGATTAACCACAAATGTAAAAGTGCAAAAGAAAGCAATCTAGGGAACACACTTATAATTTGTGAATAGTGGCTGTAGATCTGATTAAAATCATTAGCTCTGTGTACAGAACGTTTCTTACAAAACTGCAAATGGAATAACTGGTTCAGATTCTGATTTGTCTACTAATGTATAACTTGTATAAATTTATAATTAGAGTGGAGAGATGATGACATGTTTTGTGGAAGCTGTGCCTTCAGAGTGCAAACGGCACTCTATGTTATAAGGCTGTGTGTCCACTGAAATTTAAACATACACTTTTTAAAAAAATCTTTCCTTTCTCCTCCCTTTCCCATTCTTAATCTCTCATTGCAAACAGAAGTCAAGTAGCGATCAGCTCAGCGTTGCAGCAACTGGCCTTACTACATCTTGTTTTTATAAGGATCTATGAACAGAGAGTTACTTGAGGAGGAATCCGATATTGTCATCAGAAACTAAAAGGATAAGGGTTAACAGTCGGAAAAGATCAACTACTCTCCCTTAAATCAATCTACAGCTCGCAGAGTGGAAAAGGTCAATGACCTAGGAATAAGCATCAACTCAAGATTTAATTTTCATTATGTTATTCATGAACACCCGGAGCACTACACTATAATGCACAAATGGGTACTGACATGGATCCTGCCAACTTTGCTCTACAGATCATGCTTCCACATTATCTGTCTAGTGGGCACTATAGCTTTAGCTTGCAATGACATGACTCCAGAGCAAATGGCTACAAATGTGAACTGTTCCAGCCCTGAGCGACATACAAGAAGTTATGATTACATGGAAGGAGGGGATATAAGAGTGAGAAGACTGTTCTGTCGAACCCAGTGGTATCTGAGGATTGATAAACGGGGCAAAGTGAAAGGGACCCAAGAGATGAAGAACATTTACAGTAAGTAATGTGTTTTATTTAAAGCAGTGCTTTAAGCCCTGGCAATCTGTTAAGGGACACATTTTCAGGTGGCATGCTTTTGAAGTTTCCTTTTTCATGAAAAGTATTAAATACAACTATCACCTTCTAATTTTGCTACACTGGGACTGTTAGACTATGATTCTAAAAATATCTCTTGGAACAGAACAAACCTGCTAATATTATAGTTGGAACTAATCACCCAGGCCAACTGCAAAATATATGATCCATGTCCTAAGCTCAAAATACACTTAAGCCAAATGTAAGTGATATTATTCATACACAAAAAATATATGGTTGGTTCCCTCCAGCAGAAATCGCTTATGGGTTCTCATACAGTTCTCATTAAATTCTCACCCAAACTACTAGTAATCACCAGTTTGAGAATTAAAAATTTATTACTATTTAATATGTCCTTTGAGAGAGTAATTCCAGGATACTTAATACTTCATCTGTGTTAAAAATACATTTGTCTTCAGTCATGTGGCCTCCCTACCCATCCATAGCATAATGTGCCCTTTTGAAGACTGCTTTTACCTAGCAAGGCAGAAAACATTTCTCTAACATTTTTTTTAAGTCTTCTATGCCATCTAAGTTTTATGAGAAGCCTAAGTGTGAGGAAATAAAAGTCAGTTGGAGATTTGATTTTCAGTTGAAAACTTTTATGTTTTCCCCATCACCAGTGGTTTGTTATTTTTTTCCACATTAAAATACCAGCACTTGGGTTTTTCACTTAATGGTTATGATCAATAACCAATGTCCATAGCATTAAAGCTAATGATGTCAAGTATATACTTCAACATTTACTTTAAGGACTTAAGATCCCCAGGTGACAATAAACTTGATTTCCATCGCTAGTATGTGGACAATGTTAATTGTTGCATGTTTTATAAAATGTTAGTGTTGGGCTGGTGGTGCAATCCTTGCCCCATACAGCACCAGATCTATGGTAGGTAATTACTTGAAACTTTGGTTGCCTGCTTGTGCTTTTTGGCTTGTAGACAATCAACATATGAGAATTTGGGAGAGTTATGTTTCTAATATGAAATGGAGACCATTTGTTTAACCATACAAAATGCTAGGTCCATTTGATAGATTGTACTGCCTTATTATTATTGCTAGTTGTAGAGGCATCATCTTAATTCCAGAAGACTGCTCTAATTTGACTGGTTTAATTAAGGAAATGGCTATACTGAGAAGTGTTAGTTGATACCTACTTCCATGTGATCAACAGTTTGGCTTAGAATAAGCTTATCTGAAAAAAAAGTCAGTGAAATGTAGCATAGATGATGAAATCTGGTAGAAAGGCTAGAGTCCTGGTGGAACTTAGGACATACATGTCCAATCTCTCAGTTTTCTTAGTCTTTAATCTATAAAATGTGGCATTATTTTTTTCAGCATGCCTTCTAGTCATTACAGTGTATTGTACTATAGACCACTGAATGTAAGTGTGAAGAAATATTAGAACCTATTAGATAAATGCTGCTTACAATGAAAGTAAATATGATCTCAGTAAAATTATGTCAGCATTTCAAATTGTAGTAATAAGCCGTTAGACCTAAGCTGTACAATTCTATAGTCTAACTAATTTTGGAGATGGTTTTACAAAATAATAAGTAATTAAAAGATGTAAAATTTAGTAAAAATCTGTGATTTGGGATAAAAGCATTTACAAGTAGAATGTATTGGAATATATAAGGATTATTTTGTGTTAAAATTTCTTAAAAGCATGAGACTAAGGTATTTATAAACATATACAAAGTGCTAGAATTATTCTGTAGGTTGAAACACAATATGTGTATCTATAAAGCCAATTTGATAAACCATTTCTCCGCTAGTAAGGAAAAAGAAAAGGATCCTATACATCATAAATTAGAATGTCACAATACCAATGCACTCAAAATATGATATACAGTAATATAATCACCACTAACAAGCTTTATTACAGTCTCTATAGATGGGTATACTTTCTTGACATGTAAGTTCTTGTAGAAGGGGAGACCTTCACAAGAATCCTTCAAATAAACTCTAAAACGGTTGTCAAGTTGTATTGCTATCGTATTGCAGCTTTGGCTATAGGAAAGCCTAAGTTAGATAGGAAAATATTTCAGTGAAGAATATTTGGATAACAATTGGGAGAAAATCTTGATAATCATTTCCTCTCACCTAAAGAGCTGCTTTACTCATTTTTAAAAATGAATGTCACAGGTAAACAAGCAAATTATCTGTGTGAAGTTAAAGCTACTGTATTAGAAAAGCCAGGTACAAAGAAAGTAGTTTACCAGAATTTGTAAAAAAAATTATCAAAGAGGATGAGAAACTTGATATTACAATTAAAGTTTTTTGAATTAGCATACATTAGGGGGTTCCATTGTGGTAATTCCATACATACATTAATGTTACTCTGAGCAAGTTCACCCCCTTTGTTAGCTTCTATTCCTCTTCTCTTCTCTTTTTTTTGCCAGTCCTGGGACTTGAACGCAGGGCCTAAGCACTGTCCTTGGGCTTTCTCAAGGCTAAAAGCTCTGCCAGTTGAGCCACAGCACCACCTCTGGCTTTTTTTTTTTTTAAATGAGTTACCATGGAATCAAACCCAGGTCTTTGAGCATGCTAGGCAAGCATGCTAGCACTAGGCCAAACTCCCAGCCCCCCCCCCATATTCCTCTTGATCCCCCCTAAATTTTAAATATTAGTGATGGTTTTACCAATATCAATAAATGAAATAAAGGAATAAAGGATGTTTTTTCCTATTATCATTAAAATGGAAGTTAAAATAGTTAGATTGCCTACTGGAATTCGAAGTAACAGAATTTAAAAAGTCATAAAGGTCATAAACTCAGATAATTCTTTGTTCTCAATGTTTTGATTCCTTAGAATTTGAAACAGGTTGTTCTTTGGAGGTCCTGTAAGAGTTGTATGGAATTTTAATATCTTAGATGTTTCACTTTTCAGGTAAAATTGTGACATCAGCTAGGTAAACATAATTGATACCTGGATTGCCACAGGAATGTCACTCATGTTTTCTCTGAATGACAGGGAAAATGCCAGCAGCAGCCAGGCTCCCCAGGGTCTTATGCAGACTAACTAGTATTCTACTGCCTTACCATTGAGCCAAATATTTGTCCCCTTGGGATGTGGTGGATGAGATTCTGGTAAAACTTGATTGACATTGGCAGAGAGAGGAAAATATCTGGGTTGAGATAAGAGGATGTGGAGGAAGAGAGTGAAGAAATGGGGTGGTGGGTGGGTATGGCCAGTCATTCCTCAAATTGAAGAATTACTTAAGTCATGCTGGTCCATGAAGATTCAGGATATCATAGTCACTTCAGGTTTACCTGTACTATTAGAGTAAATACATTGCACTAAGAAACTAAATGATTTATATCTGTAGCCACATAAGCAAGAACTAATGATGTAGATGGGGGAATTCCAGGAGAGGCCAGAGACTGGAAAAGGGAGAGGCCAGAAGACTGGACTGTATATATTTCTTTTTTTTTTTTTTTGCCAGTCCTGGGCTTGGGCTCAGGGCCTGAGCACTGTCCTTGGACTTTCTCAAGGCTAGCACTCTACCACTTAAGCCTCAGCACCACTTCTGGCGTTTTTGCTATGTATGTGGTACTGAGGAATCGAACCCGGGTCTTCATGCATGCTAAGCAAGCACTCTACCACTAGGCCAAACTCCCAGCCCTGGACTGTATATATTTCTTAAGGAGAGCAAAGGTGCCACCTGAAAGCTGGTCTAAGGAATTACACAATGCTCTTATTCAAGAGGCAGACAACCTCTTCTCTCTACTGGAAACCTTCTTGTCACTTTCCATTTAGCTTTATGATACATGTGTAAGTGCTGAAGTTTTGGAAACTGACCCGAGCTAATGACAAGGAGAATGAAATCAGGACTAAACACTCATGCCCTCTGTAGAAGAATGTTGATAACCGAAGGGACTAGGAATGAATGGTCAATACTTGGACTGCTGTTGTCAGATCTCTCCCCTTGGAGACAAGGCCTGAGGGTGAATGCAGAGGTTTGCTGGCCAAGGCAGACCATCAGCAGACAGGGGCAATCACTCCACACCTGACAAAAATAACACTGCTGCCTAAGCTTGGAATTGTGGTGCTGAGTGAGAGACAGCAGCAGTGTGCTAGGTACCCAACAGTGGTCTCCATGGACCCAGTTCTTCAAGATCTTGCTTTTGAGATTCAATCATTAAAAAGTCATGTTGTCCCCAGCTATACTATCACCTATTCTTGTTGAGAGGAAATCCTGTATTGTCATGAGCAACTGATTCGACTGTGTTAATGCCAAAGCAAAAAAAGGGTTAGCCATTCTGAAAATTGGCCAATGATTTGGCAATACTCTCTTTTGGACTGTAAGACTGTGATGGGATATGGCCTAACAATTGGCAAAAAGCAAATAAACACAGCAAAGTTGGATCTGACTTTGGCCATGAAACCTTCAGCGACTTAATTGTCAACAATTCTTTGGATTGGCTTCTGCTCAACAGTACTCTCTTCTACTCGCCATAAAATGTGCATATCGTCATGGAATATGGAGAAGGTAAATTTACTTCTGTTTTAAACAGTTCTTCACAAATTGCCTATAAGAATAACTCATATTGTCAAAACAAAACAATATAAACGTAACTCCTGCCTTTAAAAAAGACAAATATACCTAATAGAGTTCTGCCAAACACATAATATTAAACCAAATCCTAGAAATCATTGACAAAGTGGAATCCTATAGGACTAATTACATGAATTCCTTAATAACTTTTCAAAGCCTTAAATGAATGAAAAGTCTGGTTTAATTTCTGGGGAGCAGATATGAAAATAGCTGTTGTTAGAAAACTCTAATATTAAGGGCTATCTTTCTCTTTCTTTTTCTTTCTTCCTTTTTTTTTTTTTTTTTTTTTTTGCCAATCCTGGGGCTTCAACTCAGGGCCTGAGCACTGCTCTTGGGCTTTTTAAGGCTAGAGCTCTACTACCTGAGCCACAGCACAACTTCCAGCTTTTTCTGTATATGTGGTACTGAGGAATCAAACCCGGGTCTTCATGCATACTAGGCAAGCACTCTACCACTATGCCAAACTTCCAACTTATTTTTCATTTTACAGTCATTAATTTTCTTTTTTGCCTCATGCTTGTTCAATGAAAACAGCTTCATTTATTGCCACAAGTGCATCTCTTTCATGGCTTACTTTGTAAATCTTGTAAGAATTGAGCATTTGTATATCAATCTAGAGCATCTGATGATTGACTTTCCCTGTGCCACAGCTGGATAATAACTCTACAGAACCAAGGCATTCCAAGGCCCACACTAACTAGGCAGAACACAAGAAGCCAGCTTGAGATATATGGCAGGAGCTGTCTTTTCTAAAATTTTCTATTTCTTAAAGCTAAATATTGTAATCAGCTAGTGATCTTAAAAAAAGTATTGGTGCCAGGTCCCATCTACAAAGACCATTAAATTGGTTTGGGGTGCAGTCTCAGCATGGAGAATTTTAAAAGCTCCCTGGATAATTGTGATGCACTGCCAAGGCTGAGAACCACTAGGGTGAAGGGATTGCATTAACTCCTGGAGGAAATTGGAGCTCAATTACATTACACTCATGAAGACAGGGAGGACCCAGGATTCCATATTTGGTAAACTTCTTCAGTGATTTGGTAAACTTCTCCTAATGTGTAGATAAGGTTG
This sequence comes from Megascapheus bottae, assembly GCF_031878675.1. Lineage (NCBI taxonomy): Eukaryota > Metazoa > Chordata > Mammalia > Rodentia > Geomyidae > Megascapheus > Megascapheus bottae. The sequence goes on along the minus strand of NC_143533.1, from coordinate 17,952,110 downwards.
CAAACCACTGCTTAAGGGGAACAAAAAAAATTGTAATTCAGGCTGCATCAGCTCAGAGGGAAATAGGATTGATCAGAAAGGAGCTTGTAAAGAAGTTCTTTTGGGTCCATTTGACCTCCCTTGACAAATTTCAGTGGCTTCACATTTGGCCTAGAAATGCATGTAATGACAATTTGGTATCCTGCTTTAAAGCTAGGAGTTTGCTTTAGTGAGTAAAATAGTTGCAGGGAAGAACAGGTCCCCTGCCACAGGCAGATTATTCAGGCTCTTTCAAGTGTTGCTGAAGGAAAGGGCCTGGGGTACAGGCATCATAGTCTGTGTCAGTTATCTGGCACTAAGCATGCAATTTGTAAACTTAAATACCATCAAATCAGGCTCTTAACTCTCACAGCCCTTCCACCCAGTTCAAAAGCAAAAATTTAAAGAGATGGCATTGAACCTAACCAAACCTAGTGAGGAGAGAACTCCAGGGTCTTTCCAGATGAATGAAAAGGTGATGAAGCTCACTGTAAGTCTGGATATGAATCTCATAAGATTAGGTAGATGCATAGCATGAAGTGCAGCTTTATTTTCTTTTGTATCACCTCTAATGTTGTTATTGGACTATAGTACTTTCCTATATCTTAAATTTCACATATGACACATAGAAGCAAAGGCAGGAATTATATATATATATATAAAATATTAAGAAAATTGAAATTGAGCTTATTTATCAGAATTAGTCATAGAATTATGATGAGTGTACAAAAGAAATGGGGCACATTTCAACATCCTTAAATACCATGTTTTCATGTTCTATTGTAGTTTTTCCCATCTTTTTCTATTTGAATTTCAGATGTAATTGTAGATAATGCTGAAAAGTTTACTTGAGACCAAATTCAGAATCAACTCAGCCTGCATATTTTTCTTAGGGCAGTATTTCTAAATTGTTTGTTAGAACACTAGTGTCCCTTGAGATATTAGTGGTGTTTCCTGAAGCACAGTTTCTGTGGCTAGCTGATTGGGAAATATTAGGTTAAGTAAAGTTGAGCCAGTCTTTCACAGCAGAATTTCTATGGATCCATAGGGCACTCGTGTGAATTGTAAATGTAGGAGTATCAAAGTTTACACGACAATAGAACCTTTCCTTACAGGCCTTCCTTACAGCCTGATTCCTGGAATCTTGTTAAATTGCAACCTCTAAGTTATTGTCTTGGAATCTGTCTTTGGTATAGTCATGAACCAAATCAAGCTACCACTTAGTTGTCTGATCACTGAAGAGGCTGTAACGCTGACTGTAAACCAAGAGCAATTCTATTGAAGTTAGGAGTTTGGATATGGATTTCAACTATCAGTGTGGTCTTCTGGGCAAGGATGCTGGGATGCAATTCAGAGATCTACAGTGGGATTTCAGACGAATTTAAAGTTCTGGGTCTGAGATCAAGGTAATCCTTGCTTTTTCTGTATTTCAAAAATTAAGAAAACAACTGCTTTAATTTTCACTTTGTGCAATTGACATAGGCATTAAAAATGTAACTCCCTCCCATTGAATGTTATTTCTCTAAGAAACATACATTGAGGGTTTTGTTCCTACTAATCCTTGATATGGTAAAGGCAAACAACAGTGACTATTGATGAATTAATAAAAAAATGAAAAAGATGTTACCTATCTTTCAAAGTTTCATAGGGTGAATTCATGTTCAAGTAAGTGGAACAACAGATTGTTTTTTTCTTCCTAAATAACTTCACAGTTTTCTCTTTAAAAGTATTTGATCATAACTGTAACCTCCTCAAGTTTCTGTATATAATCACTATAAAAGTTACATTATCACCATAGAGGATGTTTTTCCATAACAGTTCCCAAGACACAAGAAAAGTAATGGTTTTCAAGCATATATGCTTAGCATTCAAGGACAGAATCATGGAGGTGATCTGCTGCATTAAGCCATATTTTTACTATGCCATGCATGTTCTAGCACCTAACTTAACTATGTAAACAGAACCATCAATAATCAGCTGTGTGTAAGGTTTGCCGAAAGGAAACTCTACGCAGTTCAAGAGGCGAGGGTTTATTGAGAGAGGGTGAGAGAGAGAAAGAGAGAAAACAGACCTCCAACCCCACAAGATGGAGTCAGATGGAAGAAGAAGCACTTACGGTGGGAAGTGAGAGATTATATAGGGGGAGGGGAGTGGCCACAGCAGAAGTGGATGTGACCCTCAGAGGATGCAGAAATACTTCAGACTGGGGGACCTCCCACTGCCTCCAGACATGCCAGTTGCCAAGGTTACAGTCTGGGCGGGATTTCCAGGGTACACAGGAGAGCGCCAAGGGAAGGAATGATTTCTTCCAGGAAGACCTAACACTGTGCATGTAATTTATGAAGTTGGCAAGGAGGGGGGGTGTTCCCCTACTTAGATAAGGACTATTGAGGCATCGTTGTTTCTAAGAAATTAGGTTCAAAGAAATTAGGTTCATCTCTTTCCTTCTATAAATAATGTGTCATAAAATAATGTTGAATGTTTAACAGACACAAAGATATGCTTTAGGCTCCAAAGATTTTGACCAAATTTGGTCTTCAAAAATTTTTTCAGTTGCTTAAGAGATTATTGGATATTGAATAATAATATACCTCAAAAAATGAACATAAATTTATAACATGGTTGTTGAACTGTACCTTAAAATGCTTCAAAGTATCATTTTATAGTTTATAAGGTATTAACAGTAATGTTATCACACTGTAGAAATAAATTTTGTTTGTTGGTGTTGTCACCAGTAACTCTTAATTTGGTCTATGAAAAATTGTAGAAAATTGTTATTATCTAAATATATAGCTTAACTGATACATAGTATTTTATTCCATCACAACTATTTCTCCAACCACACTGTTCCATTTACACAAGGAAAAAAGTTCTCAGGAAGATGGTCAGCTTAGTTAAGTTCACTGTTATACAATTTTTTTTCTTTTTTTTAAAAATTTTTTTTATTGTAATTAGTAAAAGGGTTACATGATATTTGCCAGATAGAAGGTGCATTAATTCACATACATTACTGTTATACAATTTTTAGTTTTAAAATTATCCATAGTTTTGTCTCCTATCTCACTGTTGCTCATCTTAATTAAGAAATATTGATGCTCCAAACTCACAGATGATTCAGTGAATTAAATAAAAAACTTTCATATGCTATGATTGATTTCTTTGATGGAAACATCTGGGTAGTTTGTAAGCTTGCAAAGAATAAATATTGAACAGTAGGACTGATGAATTACTATGTCACTAGCATTATTAGATATTAGAGAGAAAGAAGTTCAGGTATAGGAGTATTCGAACAACATACACAGAATATTTCTTTGAACTTCCCAGTTTATGACACTTTAGAGGAGGAAAAGTAGGCATTTTAAGTAATATCTTGCCCTTAATGGGAAACCTAGGTTAACATTATTTTAAGAAAGTAGCCAAAACTACTATTACTATGTGTGAATGTTTGTTGTGTGCCTAGCATATCTAGTCTTCACAGGACTCATAAAGTTAGAAGATTAGTGCTCATTTTGCAGATGAGCACACAGCTGTCAGACTTGGGATGGAAGTCTGAGTATAGTTTGAATTCTAAACTAGGGTTGCTGGTGCTATTAAATATGACCTGGGTGGCAGTGGCTCACATTTATAATCGTAGCTACTTAGGAGGCTAAGATCTGAGGATCATGGTTTGAAGCCAGCCCACACAGGAAAATTTGTGACACTCTTATTTCCAATTCATCACTAAAAAGCTGGAAGTGGAGCTGTGGCTCAAAATGATACAGTGTTAGCCTTGAGTTCACAACTCAAGGTCAGCACCTAGGCCCTGAGTGAAAGTCCCAGGACCAGCACCAACAAAACACCACATCATTCAGATGGATTAATTTGTATCTGAAGAAGAATAAACCGATAAAATTTTCTCCTTTGTAACATGACATAATGAGTACATGGCAATATCATCGTCTATTAAATAAATGCATTACTCTAATTTTCCTTGTATAAAACTGACTTCCTTGGTGCTGGTGCAGCAACTTTTAGTTTGTTTTTACCTGCAAATTTCTAAAGATTCTGCAAAAGTTATTTTCTTTTTTGCATGTTAAATACATTTCTTCTTTTTCTCCTCCTGAGGTTTGAACACAGGGTCGGGATGCTATCCCTAAGCTTTTTTTGCTCACAGTTAGTGTTCTACCACTTGAGCCACAGCCTGGGCTGGTTGGAATTCTTTTTTTTGGTCAGTGGTAGGGCTTGAACTCTGGGCCTAGGTGCTGTCCCTGAGCTCATCAGCTCAAGGCTGCTGCTCTACCACTTGAGCCACTGTGCCACTTCTGGTTTTCTGGTGGTTAACTGGAGATAAGAGTCTCTTGGACTTTAGTGCCCGGGCTGGCTTTGAACCTTGATCCTAGATCTCAGCCTCCTGAGTAGCTAGGATTACAACCCTGAATGACTGGCACCCAACTGGTTTGGAATCTTGATCCTTAGATCTCAGTCTCCTGAGAAACTAGGATTACAGGTGTGAGCCATCAGCACCTGAATTAAATAAATTTCTGTTATTTATTAAAACATTTATACTTCCATTCATGTCTGCATAATTATGATAGAATGTACTCATATGCAATTTTAATTTCAGAGACTAAATCAGCCAATTTTAGAAGTAAATGCAGATAGTTTCCTTTTCTAAAAGCCACTAGAACTAAATGTAACAAACACAAAAATAAATAAAATAAACACAGAACTTGTTCTAACCAGTACTTCTGAAGAGTAGTTGGATAGTTTATTGGCAACTTGGTCTTTTGTCCATGATTACTGTGTGCTCTCAATTTTTTTTTTTTTTCCCTTCCTCAATTCATTTCTAATCCTCTTCGGGCTCTGCCCAAGAAAAAGAAAGAGGAAAAAAGAAAAAAGAAAGAAAAAAGCAAGAAACGATTACTTAATGCAAAGATAGTATGTCTGGAATTTCTGTTTCTGGATAAATCATATTACATTGCTTATTTCTCAGTAGTTTTCTCAAAACTAGACATATACAGTATTTACGAACTGTGACTTTAGGTTCCTTAGAAGTTTTGTGTTCTGAAAATCATGAAGGCTCTTTCCAGGAATTAGACAATGTTCGCTGCCATCTTTATTGAGTGTTTCTTTATTGTGCTATGTATGTGGCTGTATGGAAACAAAGACTAAAGACACACTGTTAGTAAAAGTTCAGCCTCCTTGGGAATACCAGCTCTGATGAGTCAATCTGAATAGACTGTAGTTGGTATTGTTATATTGGTATGTTCAGGGGAACCATACTGGAGAACAGCTAATAGAATATGGGACAGATGTAGAAAAATTCATAAAAGACAATGGCACTTGCACTACATCACTAAGATGACATGAAAGAAATGGCTAGAGAAGAGGGTCACAGCTGGGGAAGGGAGTAGGAAGAATAAGCATACTTTCCTGGTAAACAGTACATTATGACAAACTGACTCAAGAATTAGTAGGTATGTGTGAGAATTTGTTGTTTTTGGAGTGTCAAGTTCGAAACAGGAAGTAGAGAGCGAAGACGACACTGCAGTGAGGTATCATAGGTCAGAAAGTTGTATTCCATTTGTTAGCTGTAAGTAATAAAGACCTACTTAAAGAAGAATAGTAATAGTAACTAATCAAAGCTAGTTACTTCTATTATTCACAAAATAATTTGGATAATATCTGTTGCTTGGTTTAAAAGTTTGACTTCTGCCCAGGAGTTTGGCCCAGTGGTACAGTGGTTGCCTAGCATGCATGAAGACTTGGGTTCAATTCCTTGGTACCACTTACATAGAAAAAAACTGGAAGTGGTGCTGTGGCTCAAGTGGTAAAGCTCTAGCCCTGAGAAAAGTCGAAGGACAGTGCTCAGGTCCTGAGTTCAAGCCCCACAACTGGCAAAAAAAAAGTTTGACTTCTTTTCTTAACCAAAGCTTTTTACCAGATCTAACCACAAACAAAAGATCAACCATGTTAATAAATACCCACTAATGTCCCCTTCAATATTTGATATAGAGGCTTAAGAATGGCATAGATTACAAACGGAGAAAAGGCAGAATAACTAGGCTGATCAATAAACCAGTGATTTATCAGTCTTAGTTTAGCATACCAAATAGGAGTATTTTAGCATAAACATTATGTGTAATACATGTGTATTATTCATTACACATGGTAGACTGAATTGATAGGAACATGAGCAGCAGCATAAAGATGGAGAAATCATTCTGTCTGAAATGTTGTGAAACTTGGGTTTTGATTTTTTTTTTCCTTCAATAATTTAGCTGGACAACCACCTCAGGCAAGTACTTAATCATCCTAAGCCTCAATTCTATTTTAAAACTAAAATTAAGGGGTTAAACTACATTGTGTGAATACATTTAAATTATAAAGTGTTACCAATGAGATTAAGAGAGGATTGTCAGCCAGGTGAGGTGGTTCATCCCTGTAATCCTAGCTACTCAGAGCTGAGATCTGAGGATTGCAGTTCAAAGCCATCCCAAGCAATACAAAGCCCAATACAAAGCTGAGAGACTTTTATCTCCAATTAATCTCTAGAAAAGGTGAAGTGGGGCTGTGGCCTTGAGCTGAGTAGCTCAGGATCAGCACCCAGGCCCAGGGATAGGGTGGTAGCCTTGAGCTGAAGAGCTCAGGGACATTGCCCAGGCCAGAGTTCAAGCCCCATGATCCACAAAAAAGAGAGAGAGAGAGAGCGCGCGCACGAGAGCGAGAGAAAGGATTGCCAAATGTGTTTCCCACTCAGTAGTGCTCTTGTTATGGAATATTTTGGGGTTAATTACTAAGCAGTAATAAAATTGAACATTCTATTATCTTTGCATTTTATTTTATTTTATTTATTTTTTTATCCAAGAAATGTTGGCTCTAAATTGGTTGAGTCTCAGCAAGCCATAATGTGAAAGCTCTGCCTGCCTAATTAACTGCTATCAGATATTCTGCTAATAAAGATTTGCTGTTTGGGGACTATTTTATCTTCTTTGAAATTATGCTAAAACATAATGGAGATTTATGAATTTTAACATGAACGAGTGAATAAGATAACAGAAGGGTGGAATACAGTGAGGATATTGTTTTAGGAGAAGGTATATTAAAGGGAAGATATTGTGTAGAAGAGGCCTTTTGGGGGTGGAGGTGCTCATCATCAGACATCACTGCCAGGACTCCCCAGTTACCCATGACTTAAGATTTTCAAATTAGACTTTTTTTTTTGGCCAGTCCTGGGGCTTGAACTCTGGACCTGAGCACTATCTCTGAGCTTCTTTAGATCAAAGGGAGCTCTCTACCATTCGAACTACAGCTCTACTTCTGAATCTTTGAGTAGTTTATTGGAGATAAGAATCTCATGGAGGCTGGGAGTTTGGCCTAGTAGTTAAAGTGCTTGCCTACCATGCATGAAGACCCGGGTTCGATTCCTCAGTACCACATACATAGGGAAAAAAAAGCTGGAAGTGGTGCTGAGGCTCAAGTGGTAGAGCTCCAGCCTTGAGAAAGTCCAAGGACAGTGCTCAGGCCCTGAGCTCAAGCCCAGGACTGGCAAAAAATAAATAAATAAATAAAAGAGGAAGACAGAAGAAAAAAAAAAGAATCTCAAAAGCCTGCCTAAGCTGGCTTTGAACTATGATCCTCTGATCTCAGCCTCTTGAGTAGCTAAGATTATAGGTGTGAGCCTGCTACTGGCGCCTGGCCTCAAATTAGACATGTAATTCACATTTCCTTAGTGTGAATTTCACTCTACATATTACAGGCACATTACAGGAAACAAAGGAAGCTTGAGTCACTATTCTGTTAATTGATTAGTCTTAAAACAATAAGAGACAATGTTAATGAAGAATAAGTTTAAATGGTTTTGTCTATACCTTATGTTATAAAAATACAAAGCAGAGAGACTCTTATCTCCAATTAATCTCTAGAAAATGCAAAGTGGGACTGTGGCTCAAGGGGTGGGGAGGTAGGCTTGAGTTGAAGAGCTCAGGGATATCACCCAGGCCCGGGAGTAGGGTGGTAGCCTTGAATTAAGAGATAAGGGACAGTGCCCAGGCCCACAGTTCAAGTCCCAAGGCCCACCAAAGACAAAAAAAAAAATTGTTCTAGTATCTCTAAAAACTATTTAATTCAGCAAATTCACTCACATTATTGAAAATAAGTGAAATTCCAACATTCACTGTATTCCCACATAAATTATCAGCAAACTTTTGTGAGAACCATTCCTATTCCACTATTGTAAATATATGTTGGCTTCAAAGAAACAATGAACAAAACATTTTGTGAGTAGCTTTGCCCTTTATTATTTATGATGTTGCATGCTATGATCTTTTTTACTTTATGTCCATTGTGATGCTTGAACTCAGGGCCTGGGCACTATCCCAGCTCTTTTGCTCAAGGCTAGCACTCTACCACTTTAAGCCACAGCACAACTTCCAGTTTTCTGGTGGTTAGTTGGACATTGTGGACATTCTTGACAGAGCTGGCTTTGAACCAAGAGCTGCAAATCTCAGCCTTCTGAGTAGCTAGGATTACAAATGTGAGCCACCAGCGCTATGATTCGTTTTTTGTTTTGTTTTGTTTTTTGCCAGTCCTAGGCTTGAGCTCAGGGCCTGAGCGCTGTCCTTGGGCTTTCTCAAGGCCAGAGCTCTACCACTTGAGCCACAGCACCATTTCTGGCTTTTTTTTCTCTATATATGTGGTACTGAGGAATCGAACCTGGGTCTTCATGCATGTTAGGCAAGCACTCTACCACAAGGCCACACTCCTGGCCCCGCTATGATTCTTTTACACACATAAAATTAATAATAAACTATGGATGAATGCATATGTGTACTTTTCTCTGAAAGTAAGCTGTTGAAACTTTTATAGGACATTTCCCTATATAATTCATCCATCCACACTAGTACACTTCTGATAGTAAAGGATGGTACTACAAATAATCACTTCATGATAGCAAGTGGAGAACTGCAAACCAGGGTAGGTGACCTTGTTACAATATTACATTAAGCAGCAATGTTGCTGGCAGCAATGTTGGGGAGGCAGTGGCACTGGATGGTAAAACACTCATTGAGGAGAAGCATGTATTCTATTTAATTTTTCTATGGTAGTATCTCTCTTCTTCACTAGGGATTATAGTGGCTGTTAAACATAAGGAAAACATTAAAAGCCCATAGTCTGGCAAGTTAGCTCAGTGTTAATTCTTCCTAATATTTTAACATTTCAGAAAAGTATATTGTAAAAAATTCCTGAAAATTTGAGAATCAACATTGGTTTAAACAGTAATATTCTTCTATAGTATAGAGAAAAGTAAAAAGATAAGGAAAATAGAAGAGTGCATATTTTGACCTCTAGGTAGGCAAGGAAATAACATTGATGAATCTGCTTAAAAACAGCTACCAAGGCTGCACTATTTGGGTCTAATTCCATTGGGCTGAGTGCAGTTTGACTTAAGAGAGCAGAAAGTATATTTTAGGCTCAGAAGAAGCTGACATGCAGATCTGAATTGGATCAGGATTCTTTTTCACCTAGTCTGTTGCTAATAACAGACCAAAGACCTTAGCTTCTGTGGCTTATCTCAAAAGCTAGAAATAAATTCCTGTATCCCCAGGTCTTTTCTCTATATCAATCTTTCATCTATGAATCAATTTAAGCCTTTTTTTTTTAGCTAAATACTATGGCTTAAGGCATACAAATTAAGGTATAAAGTTTTTCTGATTTGTTCTAATACATAATTCCAACTTAAAAAGCAAGCTTCCAGCTATCAGTATCTGTAACTCATTCAGCATTGTAATTCATTCTGGTTAAACCTGTATATACTTTAGTATATCCCCTGCAATCCTGAAAAGGATTGAAGAGACTAAAAATATGTACTTTTAAGTTTTTGTCATGCTAATTTTTTTCTGTGGACATTTTCCCCATTTAAATTGAAGTTTCCTAACGGTTGTTTCTTTGATTATATTTTAATCCAAAAGCAAATGGAAATGGACCTTTTGCTTAAGTACATTTTATATTGTTAAATCTACTATTTTAGCTCATATAAAGTGTTTTATAATCTATCTGGCTCAGAGGATAATACCCAACATATTTTGAAAAATGATAAAATCAGCTATTTAAACTATTCAACTATTTAAAATATAGTCCTGCTCATGTTCCAAGAAATAGTAAATGAGAAAAATATAAGATGGCTAGGTGCTGGTAGCTCTTGACAATAATTCTAGCTACTCAAGGGCTCAGATTCGAGGGTCACAGTTTCAAGCCAGCCTGAGTAGAAAAGTCTGTGATAGACTCCTATCTCCACTTAACTACCAAAAAATCAGAAGTGAAGCTGTGCTTCAAGTGGTAGACAGGGGCCCAGACCTATTTCAAGATCCAGGACAAGCACATATACGTTCACACATTTATACAGAATAAAAGATGTATTTGAAACTCTTTATTTTATTTTTCCACTCCTGAGGCTTGAACTCAGGGCCTGAACACTGTCTTCAAGGCTAGTACTCTGCCACTTGAGCCACACCAGTTCCAGTTTTCCTATGTATGTGGTACTGAGGAATGGAACTGAGGTCTTCGTGCATGCTAGGCAAGCACTACACCACTAGGCCAAACTCTGGGCACTATCTATTTAAAACTCTTTCATCAACAAGTAAATTGCAATGAGCAATTTAGGACTAAAGTATAATCATCTGAGATTAGATAGCAACATCAGTAGGCAAACAATATTAAATTATGATAGGCAAAGAAATACTATTAATACTATTAATATTTTCTTGTTAAAAATGCTAACATATGAGATTTCCCTAACTGTATTACAATTTTATGTAACTTGTGAAGTTATTCCCTACTAGAATAAAGATATGATTTTTAATCTTACTTTTCTGGTCTAAAAAACATTTCATTGGATGACTTTATTTACTGTATGACATTATGTAACAAAGCTACAAGATAAACAGATAAAGATGAAGATTTTGCCTTCAATGTGCTTCCATAAGAAATTTGGGGGGCCAGGAGTTTGGCCTAGTGGTAGAGTGCTTGCTTAGCGTGCACGAAGACCCAGGTTCAAAATTCCTTGGTACTACATACATATAAAAAGGCTGGAAGTGGTGCTGAGGCTCAAGTGGTAGAGATCTAGCCTTGAGAAAATCCAAGGACAGTGCTCAGGCCCTGAGCTTAAGCCCAGGACTGGAAAAAAAAGGAAAAAAAAGAAATAATTTGGAGCCAGGCACTGGTGGCACATGCCTGTAATCCTAGCGACTCAGGAGGTTGAGCTCTGAGGTCTCGGTTCAAAGCCAGCCCAGGCATGAAAGTTTGTGAGATTCGTATCTCCAGTTAACCATCAGAAAACCGGAAATGGCACTGTGGCTCAAAGGACAGAGTTCAAGGGGTAGCCTTGAGCTAAACAGCTCAGAGACAGCACCAAGGCCCACAATTCAAGACCCAGGATCAACCAAAAAAAAAAAAAAAAAAGGAAATAATTTGGTAAGCTTTGGAAGTTATTAGTAAGTTTCACTGGACAAAAGGAAGGTCATGAGAGTGAAAAAGAAGATAGAGTAAAAGAACAAGGAAAGGAAAATTCCCTGGAATTGATGCATTTGTACAGAGGAAATGGGTCGGGAGATTTCAAAAGAGGGCAAAGAGATTTCATAAGGTCTGAGGAAAGCCAGGAAACATTGGGCAAGTATGAAGAATGAGGAATCTGGTCTAGTCCAGGTGAAGAGTATGGTGAGGGCCAAATGATGTCCAGCCTAACCATTCCATAGATAGAATACATTCAAAACACATGATAACTTCATATGCAAAGAAAAGATACAGGGAAAAAAGGTAATGGTGGAAGTCAACTGAAGGACAGATGTTAGGAAGTAAAGAAATAGAGGAGGAGAAGTAGTAAGGAAGTTGCATTTGGATACTCAAGAAAGCCAAAGTGAGAGCAGAGGGATGTGCTGAGGCCCAGGGACTTTGACAGGTATAAGCAGAGTACCCACCAGTCTTCTGATTATAGAAGGTGAGAGATCTTATTTTAAATAAATGGACTATGATCCATAGTGACTGAAATCATGTAGGAAAGCCTGTGGTTCCCTACAATCACACACACAGTCAGAAACAGATTTCTACTGTAAATAATTTTGCACTGTTATTTTAAAGCTTTTAAAAAAAAATCAACATAAGGGCTGGGAGTTTGGCCTAGTGGTACAGTGCTTGCCTCGTATGCACGAAGACCTGGGTTTGATTCCTCGGTACCACATACATAGAAAAAAAGCTGGAAATTGTGCCAAGGCTCAATGGTAGAGCTCCAGCTTTGAGAAAGTCCAAGGACAGTGCTCAGGCCCTGAGCTCAAGCCCAGTACTGGCAAAAAAAAAAAATCAATGTAATTTGGAAACATGTACAGTATACAATTGATAACTATATGTAGTATCTAATGATCAGATCAAATTTAACTCATTCCAAATATAATGGGAAACTTCAAAAATCCAAAATTAACAGATTTGGAATAAACTGTTTAAAAAGTTACTTCGCCTTTTGGTTTTTTTTTTTTTTCTTTTGCCAGTCCTGGAGCTTGAACTCAGAGCCTGAGTTCAAAGCCTGTCCTTGGGCTTTTTCAATGCTCATGCTCTACCACTTGAGTCACAGCACCACTTCTGGCCTTTTCTATATGGTACCAAGGAATCAAACCCAGGTCTTTATGCATTCGAGGCAAGCACTCTACCACTAGGCCAACTCCCAGCCTGCCTTTTGCTTTTTGTGGAGATTGTGTGGTAAAGGTAAAATTCTTGGGCTAGATTTCTTTATGGATCTTATTGTAACTTCAAATACAGATGAATTTTCACACTATAGAGAAACAATTGTAACTGAATAGTTGAAAAGTTCGAAAGTAGGAAGTGACATATGCTCCTACTTAGAGATAACTTCTTGGGGGCCAAGTAAGGAGTAGTGTAAAGAAAAAATCATAAACAGTTTTTTTCCTGCTTCGTGCCTCATTTTAAAAATTTTCCTTCTGTTTATCATACTTTCTTCTCCTTTTCCCTTTCCTGCTTTCTTCCATTCCTCCTTTCCCCTGTACTTTCCTATTCTCTTCTTTCTTGTCATTTTTCCTATTCCTTTGCGTACCTAAAAACCATAAGGAACTAGAGTACATACTAATCATTAAATTGAATGAATACATTCACTATACTTGAATTTAAAAAGCAATGTAGAGGGGCCGGGAGTTTGGCCTAGTGGTAGAGTGCTTGCCTAGCATGCACGAAGACCTGGTTCGATTCCTCGGTACCACATACATCGAAAAAAAAGCTGGAAGTGGTGCTGAGGCTCCAAGTGGCAGAGTGCTAAGCCTTGAGAAAGTCCAAGGATAGTGCTCAGACCCTGAGCCCAAGCCCAGGACTGGCAAAAAAAAAAAAAAAGCAATGTAGAGTAATTTGTACATGCACAGATATGTATATGTCACATTAAAAAACCCTCTGACATAGCATTATCAAAATGCACAGGAAAATGACTGAACTTCATGCCATTAGCTTAAGATTCCTAGTCTAAGTTATCACTGTCTCCTGTATTATTGTGGCAGTATTCTAACTGATCTCCTTGAGTCTACTGTTAATTCTTTCAAAATACAAATTAGATCATGTCAAACTTTCCACTGTCTTCCCTGATTTACTCAAAGTCTGAAATCTTTACAATGACCTAATAATTCCAGAACATGTGTATGCTTTGACCATACTGCCCCATCTGTAGCTCACTATAAGACTTCTTCCTAGGGGTTGGGAGCGTGGCCTAGTGGTAGAGTGCTTGTCTAGCATGCACCAAGCCCTGGTTCAATTCCTTGGAACCATATACACAGAAAAAGCCAGAATTGGTGCTGTGGCTCAAGTGGCAGAGTGCTAGCCTTGAAAAAGCCCAAGGACAGTGCCTAGGCCCTGAGTTCAAGCTCCAAGATTGGCAAAAAAACAACAAAAACCAAACACAATCTTCTTCCTAATCTTTACTGTGTTACTTTTTTTTTTGAAAGACCTTCCCTGTCCTTTCTATTCAATCATATACTCTTGTCCTTTTATTTTTTTCTTTTAGTATTTGTCCTTACCACACTATACTGTTTTTATGTAAACTGTTTCATCAACTAAGAAAAGGTGGGGATTTTTGTTTATTTTATCTATTATATACTTAGTACCTACAGTGCTGTCTGGAATCTATTAAGAGCTCAGTAAGTATTTGTTGATGGAATGGGATAGATGAATTCCATAAGTACTTATTAAGTGAATATTGTGTCAGGCACTGGGTCAGGCATTAGGAATGGAAAGAGAATAAAACAATTGTTTTTCCTGTATAATTGCTATATACATATATATGCATATATACATATATATGTAAATGAGGAAATCTGTCAAAGGAAACATGAATGGAAAAGAGGGAAACTTTGAGAAATAAACCCAGAAATGGCTCAACATTGATTTGGGTTAGGTGTGCCAAATTGATTCAGGGATGGATTCAAGGATCTCAGGTGATTTAAAGTATGTTAGTCTTCTGTGATCTATAGTTAGCATCAGAGTCTTTTTCGTATATGAGAATTCTTGAGTAACCAGCTTTTTATAATTCTGAAAAAATATTTGTAAAGATATTTCTCTAAGCCGGGAATGGTGGCTCATTACTGTAATCCTAGATACTCAGGAGGCTGAGATCTGAGGATCAAGGTTCAAAGCCAGCCCGGGCACAAAAGAACCTGAGACTCTTATCTCCAACTAACCACTAGAAAATAGGAAGTGGGGCTTGGCTCAAGGGTAGTGCAGTGGTAGCCTTGAGCTGAAGAGCTCAGAGACAGGGCCCAGCCCTAGAGTTCAAGCCCCATGACCCCCCTCTCAAAAAAAAAAGTTTCTCTGGTATCGCTTTCAGAAAGATCTCCAATGTAAGAAGGCAATAATGAAAAAATTTAAAATACATTAAAGTAGGCGTTAGAAGATTTAGCACCTGCATCTTTATAAAACAATTTGTATTCACATCTAGACTATCAAGAGTTACAATAGTCAAAGAAACTTCAGAACTTGTCCTCAAATTGTGTGTACTTAGCAGAATCATATACAGGTGTCTAGTACATGCTAATGATGTATTAGACAATGGCTAACAAACATCCAAGGCCATGATAGTACTAGTAAGTCAGAATTCAAATTCCTATTATCTATTTCCAGATACTATACTACCATAGTGGCATGATGGTGCCACTAAGCAGAGGGAAAATCTGCTATGTTTCTCTTAGTAGGGGTACATTCTGTATGGCTAGTATTGTGCTAGTGAAAGAAAGTATGGATGCCATTTCTAGCAAATGAATTAGTCAGATGGAGTGAGCTCAAGTTGCTCAAGGGCAGGGTTCATCTGTGGCAGAGCCAGGCCTGAATCCATCCTTAGCTCTGGCATTTAAAGCAGTGATCATCCCACTATAATCATCTAGTATTTTTTAAAGTAACTACATTCAGGAAACATAGTAAAAAGATCTTTCCTTTATTCTGTAAAGTCTTTGTTTTGTGGAATACTAGGATAAGGAACACCGAGGCTAGAAGGTGCACTCACACTGTTCACTGTATGGTACACTGAGAGGTTGACTGCTGGCCTAGTGAGACCCTCACTAGGTCCTTTATGGAATCTAGGTCCACTCTTGTTCTCCTACAGAAGCTAAGGACATTGTGTCAGATCTCCACAAGTGACTAGAAGGTAGTAATAATGGCTGACACTTAATGAACTCTTAACTTTGTACACAAGAGAAGCAGTTCATTCACAGTGAATGAATTTAATTTTTAAAGAATGCCAAAGAGTAGGCTTGCTTTATTTATTTATTTATTTATTGCCAGTCCTGAGCCTCAGCACCACTTCCAGCTTTTTTCTAAGTATGTGGTACCAAGGAATCAAACCTGGGTCTTCGTGCATGCCAGGCAAGCACTCCACCACTAGGCCAAACTTCTGGCCCCTCCACTGCATTTTTATGTAAAAAAAAGAATTTGAGAGACTACATTTAATAACTAGAGGAAATAGATACATGGAAAAACACTCGCACTGTGATTCCTACTTCTCTGGCTAATATATATTCTAAAGTTGATTTATTTGACATTGATTACAACTGTAGTTTTATTTTTATTTATTTATTTATTTTTGCCAGTCCTGGGCTTGAGCTCAGGGCCTGAGCACTGTCCTTGGACTTTCTCAAGGCTAGAGCTCTACCACTTGAGCCTCAGCACTACTTCCGGCTTTTTCTATATATGTGGTACCAAGGAATCGAACCCAGGTCTTCGTGCATGCTAGGCAAGCACTTTAACCACTAGGCCAAACTCCCGGCCCACAACTGTAGTTTTAAACATTAGCGATCTTCTTAACTTACATTTGTGAAAATTAAAACAAGCACTGGTGGGTATTTAACTCTGTACTATGTATGAGAAGGATAGAGTAAAAACCTACTAGAGAAACTGAAACATCTTTCTTTTTTTTTATCTAGCACTAGGAGAAAATATATTGTATAAAGTTGCTTTTCAGATCCCAATTGTTATTTTCATTTGAGCAATTATCTTAAAAAGAGCTCTCCTGGATACAGCCTTTTAGGAAATACAGAAAAGAGATCTTAGTTTGGGGTTCAAATCCAAGGATTTGATACAAATGTTATTAGTCCTGGGGAAAAATCTCTTTATTCAATTTATACAGTGATAGGTTTGTTAAACTAATGAATATATATGAAGTAAAACTGTGCTGTTACTAGGCACAGTGGTGTATGTCTGTAATTATTCAAGAATATGTGGGTAGGAAAAGGCAGCCCAATCAGGCCTTGAGCTCTCAAACTTCCAGGCCCTCCCTGCCTCCAAATGCTACAATTATAGGCATGCACCATGGTACCTGGCTGCTATCCTGTATTCTCTGCATACGAAACTGACATCATTGACCCAGCTGGAAGCTTTGCATTCCTCTTCTGCTTCAGCTTCCATTTTTATTGCTGAGTCCCACTATTCTAGCAGTTATGTATGTCTCAAAAAGGGTCTTTAAATTCCTTAGAAAGTTGCTAACAGCTAGGGAACAGTGTGATATGATAATAACAATAATAATAATAATAATAATAATAAAAAGGTATGTTAATAAACAGGCTATTCTGTTAGCTATTGTGCAATTCATGGCAAAATGTTTGTTCGTATTTCTTCACTTGTATGACAGAAGGTTTTAACTATATGATGTATACACACAATTATCAGTAAGAGATAGTTTCTTCCTGTTCTCCTTTTTCACTATTTTTTTTTTGTCGGTTGTGAGGCTTGAAATCTGGGGCTAGGTGCTGTCCCTGAGCTCTTCAGCTCAAGGCTACCACCCTACCCCTTGATCCACAGCACCACTTCAGGTTTTCTAGTGGTTAATTGGAGATAAGAGTCTCAGGCTTGTTAGTTCTTTTGCTGGCTTTGAACTATGATCCTCAGATCTCATCCTCCTGAGTAGCTAAGATTACAGGTGTGAGTTACTGCACCCAGCTGTCTTTTTCACTATTCATATTTCTAGTTGACATCGTCTTACTTAAGGCACAGCCTACAATCCTAGGGCATTGCGATAATCTTTTTGGTAGTATGTGTTTTTCCATTTTCTCAATGATCTACTAGACTATTAATGTGTAAGGGGATTTTCTTTTTCTTTTTGGTGCTGGTCCTGGGGCTTGAACTCAGGGCCTGAGCACTGGCCCTGAGCTTTTGTGCTCAAGGCTACCACTCTACCATTTGAGCCATGCCTCTACTTCTGGCTTTCGAAGAGATTTTCTAAAAACAAAACCTGATGATGATAATTATTATTCCTATTTTAATGTTCACAATTTGATGATACTCATATACCAGAAAGATCAAATATGTGGCTCTAACACTGCTTGCTTCCTTTTATTCTAACATTCTATATGTTACACTATCTATTATAGCTTTCTCTTCCTCAAATATACCAGTATTTTTCACACTTCTGTGTATTTTCACTGGATAATCTGTTCACATGTTGAGCAATAATGATGCATATTTTAGAATAAACAAATGCCATGTTGAAGATTGACATGTTAGTACCAGAGACAAAGGCTTAAATAAACTGGAATCTCTAAAATATACTGTGGATCAGCCAGAGAGGTTCATGATGAAGAGCACCTGTCATATCTTTCCTATGTACCTTTTTTTCCTTTTCTAAGTTGAATCTCAGAAACAGTTTATACAGATAAAAGTGGAGGGAGGAATCATTAATACTACTTTTGGCAGAAATATTGATGATGTTGATAACAAATAATAAAAGCCCATATTTAAGTAGTGCCTGCTCTATATTTAGAAAATATTTACCTATACCCTTATTCTCAAGTAAATTCAGATCTGTGGAACTTCTCCTTGCTGATAGAACACTTGTCTCAATCAATTTACCTGCTCTAAATCAGATTTCCAACATTGAGATTCCCTAAGACTGTATTCTGTAGGCATTTTCTGCAAATTATCCAAGCTCACCATGTTCTATCGGCTTATTCTAGGGATCGAATGGGCTGAGATGGTAATAGGTGACAGGAATGGGGATGGCCCGATTTAGGATCACTTATTTTACTTGTCCTAAAGTACATTTTCCAAGCCTCAACTCACTGAATCAAAATCTGTATCATTGATGGGTGATTTGAATGCACGTTACAGATTAGGCACCTCAAGTGTGTGTGTTCATATCCATGGTGAGGTCTTGAATACATAAGGGTAAGAGTGGTCATGGTATCTGCAATGTATAGTGTTTATATTTATCATGAATTCAGCTAGTATGTGAAACAAGATTAACCTCTATTTCTGCATTGCTTTTATTTAAAAAAATTGTTGATTGCTGGGTGTTGGTGGCTCATGTCTATAATTCTAGCTACTCAAAGACTGAGATCTGGCCGGGAGTTTGGCCTAGTGGTTAAAGTGCTTCCTAGCATGCATGAAGACCCGGGTTCGATTCCTCGGTACCACATATAGAAAAAAGCCGGAAGTGGTGCTGAGGCTCAAGTGGTAGAGCTCTAGCCTTGAGAAAGTCCAAGGACAGTGTTCAGGCCCTGAGCTCAAGCCCAGGACTGGCAAAAACAAAACAAAACAAAACAAAAAAACAAAAAATCAAAGACTGAGATCTGAGGATTGCAGTTTAAAGCCAGCCCAGACAGAAAAGTCCTCAGGAGACACTTATCTCCAATTAACCACCAGGAAACCAGAAGTGGAGGTATAGCTACAAGAGGTTTTGGAGGAAAAGAGCTTAGGGACAGTGCTTAGGCCCTGAGTTCAAGCCCCACGAACGACAAAAAAATAAATACTTGTACAAAAAATTGCAACAAAAGCCTGTTTCGCCAAAATAATTCATGTTCAAATAACAAAAATGCATTAAGAGCATATAAAAATAGTAAATGCTATATTCTGTTCAAATGTAGCACTCCCCCAAAAAAAAAGTTAAGGCAAAACTTTTGTTTACTGAAGTTGCAGTTAGATTCACTGTCAGGTACAAAAACTGATTAGGAAAAAATTCCTTAAGAAACGGTTGAGTAATTTCTTATCAAACCTTTTATGTCTAAAAAGACATAAAAGCACTGATTAAGCCCATGCTTTTGATGTTTTAAATGCATGTGCACAGTACTTTGTTATGCTAAATATAAAAACTTTAAAAATATTCTACTTTTGGTATAGTTAATAGGACACAATTTTTAGATTGTTGTATACATGCTATCTTTTCACTGTGGGGTGTTTATGAACCCTGGTTTTATTCTTTTCTGCCCCTATCCCAGCCTTGGTACTTAGAAATGCTTCTCCTGATTGTCACCCTGGAGTTCAGAAGGGGTTGGAAGCCACTGCTGCTGCTATGTTGAGCCCCCAGCATAGTACCAGGAATACTCTGAAAGAGACATCCATCCATTAACAAATTATGCAGAACTCACTCAACATCCCTGTCCTATGCCTTAATGTGATTGCATATCTGTACCTTTTCTGCCATTTTTTTTGACAATCCTGGGGCTTCAACTTAGGGCTTGGGCACTGTCCTTGGACTTTCTCAAGGCTAGTGCTCTACCACTTGAGCCACAGCATCACTTCCAGCCTTTTCTTTATATGTGGTACTAAAGAATCGAACACAGGGCTTTGTGCATGCTAGGCAAACACTCTACCACTAGGCCACTCTCCTGGCCCTCATTTCTGCCTTTTATAACTCTCCTTAAGAGATAGTCTTAAAATTTAAAGTATTTCTAGAGTCTACATTCAAGCATTCTACTTTGGTGAAATACATTTTTACAGATATGTTATTTCAGTTAATTTTTCTGAATTTAATTTTTTTACCTAATTTTCCTCTGAGACTTGAATTATAGCCCCAATTCCCATAACATGTTCAATGAGCATAACAGAACCCTTCATGAAAGCACTAAGGAGCAGACTTATATTTAGAAGTTGAAAGAAATAATGGAAAGGGAAGCAGCTGCACAGTATCTTATATGACAAGTCATTTCTGCCAATTAAAATTGCTAGACAGGGTTAAGAAAGGTTCATGTCAAATGCAATGCTATATGGGGAACCTACTTGAAAGTTTCTCAACTATTATATTTCCATCCATTCAATAAATATAGTATTTCTGTCATGGACAGGCATTCAACTAGATGTATAAAATATAAAAATACACACGAAAGTAATGCACCTTCTATCTGGTGAATATAAAATAACCCTTCTACTAATTACAATTAAGAATATATGAAAAACTAAAACAAAAATACACAAGAATTATGTTTGTTAAGTTCTCCTTCAAGAACAGAATGTTGTAAATGGGAAGATAAACATAAACATAACCATACCAGTCAGTACAAAGGCAGGCAGGCTACGGGAAGGGTCTTTTTCAACAGAGTAACAGAGTTTGGGGATTTTTTAAAAGGGAAAAGTGGGGGAGGAGGAATGAAAGCACTTGAGCCTAGCTTTGAAAGATGACAAGTGTGTTGACAGGCCATCAGAGGGTCGGAGGTTACTCTGCAGGCTGCAAGAACAAAAGAGGTAGAGTGGTAGACAACAGTGGTCTGGCTTTGTGGATGAGAAAGAAGATTAGAAGGAGGTTAACTGTTTTTACTATGTGCTTGGCACTGTAGTAAGTCCACTGCAACACAATCTAATTTCATTATTTTAATGAAGGAAACTCAGGGATTTTTGTTTGTTTGTTTTTGCCAGTCCTGGACTTGAACTTAGGGCCTGGGCACTGTCCTTAGATGCTTTTTGCTCAAGGATAGAGCTCTGCCACTTGAGCCATAGCGCCACTACCAGCTTTTTCTGTGTATGTGGTACTAAGGAATCGGACCCAGGGCTTTGTGCATGTTAGGCAAGAACTCTACCGCTAGACTATGCTCCCCACCCCGAAACTCAATTTCTTTGCCTAACATCACAAAACCAGAGAGTAGACAAATCTAATTTTGAAGCCATCTCTCTAAGTTATCTTCACTTTTTGGTGTGTGTGTGTGTGTGTGTGTGTGTGTGTGTGTGTGTGTGTGTGTGTGTGTGTGTGTGTGTGTGTGTGTGTGTGTGTGTGTGTGTGTGTGTGTGTGTGTGTGTGTGTGTGTGTGTGTGTGTGTGTGTGTGTGTGTGTGTGTGTGTGTGTGTTAGTGCTTTGAACTCAAGAGTATGGGCACTCTCTTTTTTTTTTTTCTTCAATTGGTCCTTGGGCTTGAACTCAGGGACTGAGTGCTGTCCATGAGTTCTTTTGCTCAAGTCTAGCTCTTTACCACTTTGAGCCACAACTTTCAGTTTTGGGCTGGTTCACTGCAAATAAGAGTCTCCTGGGGATTTTTCTGCCCAGGCTGGCTTTGAACCATGATCACAAATCTCAGTTTCCTGAGTACCTAGGATTACAGACATGAGCCACTGGCATCCAGCTTAATACAGGAGTTTTCACAGTCACCAAATGATGACATTTTGGAAATGTTTCATAATAGTATAAAATATTATATTAATTTTACAATTAATATAATAACTGAAATGTTCTAAACTTTTCCTTGTATTTTTTTAAAATTTTGGTTAGGTCTCTCTCTCTCTCTGCCTCTGTCTCCCTCATTTTTTGTCTCCTCTTCCATCTTCCCTCCTTTCCTTTCTTTTTTCGATGGTACTGAGACCCTGGGGCCTCATACTTTGGCTTAGGTTTTTCACTACACTAGGGCTCTACTATCACAATTTTTGGGAGATGAGAGCATTATGGATTTGCCTGGGTTGGCTTTGAACTACAATCCTCAGATTAGATTGAAATCTTAATAGCTAGGATAATTGACATGACCAACTGGTGCCCAGAGAGGTAAGCACTTTCTTCAGGTTATTTTTTAACATAAAGCACCGTACTTGTTTCACAGAAAGATTATTGTTGGGGAAATCAAATGAGAAATATGAAAACATTTTCTGAAAAGTAAAAGGCTTTGTTTGGTAAGATGGAAAAGTAAAGGTATTCATTTACCAACAAACTACTGATTCTCTGGAGGGAAAAGCAAAATAAAAGATAGAACATTTAAATAGCCATCATCTACGAGTAAGCTATTACTTGGCCTTGAGTCATTGCTGAAGGCCATTTGAACTCATAAACATGCACTTCCAGCATAGTAAACTTTTGTTTCTAATTAATTATCATTTAAAGGTTTCAGTTTTATTTGGATTATTTTTTCATCCACGATTTTCATGTTCCCTCTTTTCCAATTTAATATTCAACACACTTCATGCATTTTAAGATAATACTCACTACAAGAAACTCTTTAAGAACAGAATGACCAAAAAATTGCTTTTTACCACTGCCAAGCTCTTGTCTTTATAGAAATCAGAGTGAACTTTATGCTCTCATATTTTCTGTCTTTCATACAAATGAAAACGTAATATATCAGAAAACAAAACTCAAAATCAACTTTATGATAATATTTCACAAAAGCAATGGAATTAGTTACAGTTGTGAATACTTTTGAAGTTTCTAAAATGTTTTTTATATAATCTATAGAAAAAATAAGGATCACAAATAAATTCAAAGTACGCTTCAGTTGCACAAGAGTTTTGCCTATTTTTTCTTAGATTGCTCACTTTTGAACTAAAGTTAATTTTTCATTAGGGTATTTAGTTTTTTAAAAAAGTTGTGAAAATAGGGCTGGGAGTTTGGCCTAGTGGTAGAGTGCTTGCTTAGCATGCACGAAGACCCGGGTTTGATTCCTTGGTACCACATACATAGTAAAAGAGCCGGAAGTGGTGCTGAGGTTCAAGTGGTAGAGTTCTAGCTTTGAGAAAGTCCAAGGACAGTGCTCAGGCCCTGAGCTGAAGCCCAGGACTGCACCCCCCCCCCCAAAAAGTTGTGAAAATACCAATATGCTATAAAGATTAGTACAAATTCTTTTGCCCTTAATTTTTCTTTTGTATAATATTGTCCTACAGTTATATCCAACCCTTATCTGCTCATCCTTTTTATTGTTGTGGTTGCTACTGAGGACTGAACTAAGGGCCACAGGTTTGCTAGGAAGATACACTACTACTTGAGCCATGTTTCTGGCCATTTTTTCATTGGCTTTTTTTGGGGGGAAGGAGGGTGGTGGTGGTCATGGGGCTTGAACTCTGCAAAAGCAGATCTGACACTGTCCAAGAAGAATTGCATTCATTACCTGATTTACGAGACTTTCACCTCTTTTTTTTTAAAACAAAATCTTTAAAAACAAAAAACTGGTGAAAATGAAATCCTGCTAAACTAATAGAAAAATAGGATCTTAGCAATTACTAAAAGTAGATAAAGTGTAAGAGCAAAGAAAACATAAAAATGAATATATACAATATGTTTTTTAAAAGAGGTCCATCAAAATTCAGTGCCTCTAAAAACAGATAAAATGCACATTTAATTTCATAATACATCACAACAAACATATGGAAAATGAAGCTGAATGTTGGCGGAATGACATATAATACACTTCAGTGTTTCAGGTATAGAGGTTGTCTATATATTATCTCTAGCTCCATGCAAAGTCTAGAACATATGGATTCAGATTAACTCAAATTCTAAATCTGCAGCACCACGATTCTTTTGTTTTTCCTACTTATATTTTGACATTTCTTCACAGTCTAGGCAATCATTACTAAATATTCGAGGTGGGAGTATTAGCAAATTCCAAAAATGTTCTAGCAACAGCCAAGTCATAAAACAAATATTTTAACCCACACATATTTTATTCATTATAGTCTGAAAAAAATAGGGCTCTTGATACCAGTCATGTATATAATGATTAAACTATCTGAAACCCCTCTGGCACTTGTAAAAGCTATGCTGCTTCTCAGATTTGGCAACATGATTTTCTGCCCTGAGCAGAGACATATCAGAAGCCAGAACTATGCGGTCTTTGTGTGTGAGGCAAGTATCAAAGAATAGGTTTTTGTTTATTTGTTTGATTTATGTTTTCTTTTTCAGGATTTGTTTGGTTTTGTTTTTAGTATTGCTTTTGAAGGAAAAGTACCCAAACCAAATTCTACTACAGCAAAATCCAATATTGCTAGTTGGCATCCACAAGAGCACAAGGAACAGTGGTGTTTTTCTAGCAAGGCAAACCTTCTCCTGAATACAAAGCCTTCACCTCTTTTTTTTTTTTTTTTCCTAGTCTGCTTCTTTTTTAGTCTGTTTCTTCCTGATGCAAGTATTGCCTGTAGTGATGGACTTTTTTCAAGGTCTTCCTATTGTTTTCCTCTTTTTCTCAACAATGACTATTGACAAAGATTGGGAGTTTTGGGTTTTTTTTTTTTCCTTTTTTTCTTTTGTTACTGGGATTTGAACTCTGTACCTGACACTTTCACTCACTAGTTAGTCTCTACCAACCGAGCCACACCTTCAACGCATTATAGATTTCTTATTTCAAAAGAAAATTACCTTCTCAAAAGTAGAGAGCTTAGTCTGGTACTGGTGGCTCATGCCTGTAATCCCAGCTCCTGATGGGGGAGGGAGGGTGGTAAAATAGGGGGAGGGGGTTTGGGGAAGGCTTAGATCTGAGGATCATGCTTTGAAGGCAGCCTGAGGCAAAAACGTCTCTAAGACTTTTTGCTCCAAAAACATCAAAAGCCAGAAGTGGAGCTGTGGCTCCACTGGTGGTAGAGTGCTAGCCTTGAGCACAAAAGCTCAGAGTTTAAGACCCAGAACTAGAAAGTGTGTGTGTGTGTGTGTGTGAGAGAGAGAGACAGAGAGAGACAGAAAGACAGAGAGCGCTTGCAATTTGTCTTTTTGTCCCGTCTGTATTTTACAAGGGATGGTGAACTATGGTAGACATCAGATGCACCGCTGATATACTCCTTGATATATTATTATCAAAGCCATGAAGACAGCATTAGCTTCTATGCCATCATGCCTACCTTTCGGGCTAGACTTTAGCTAATCTGAGAAATGGCACACTTTGTGCTATTAATTCTCTACATTTACTGCTGGTAAGAATTATGGCTGGGAGAGAACCATGTTCTTCTGTTTAACTTTGGCATATGAGATTGATCCTTGCAATACTGACTTCAACAGTTCATATGCTATGAATCCAGAACATGTAGGTACTGTGTGCTTTCTCAAGGATCCCCAAAAAGATATTAGCAGTTCTGATTTATTTCTTATGTTAACTTTTTTTTCCAATCCTGGGACTTGAACTCAGGTCTTGGACACTGTACCTGAGCTTCTTTTGCTCAAGGCTAACGTTCTACCACTTGGACCACAGTTCTACTTCTGGCCTTTTCTGTTTATGTGGTACTGAGGAATGGAACCCAGGGCTTCATGCATACTAGCTGAGCACTCTACCACTAAGCCATTTTCCCAATCCTCTTATGCTAACTATTGTATTGTTTCAATTTTAAATTGACCAGTTAAGTGCTCAGTATTTTCCATATGGCCACTATGCTGTATTATTTTCTTTTTTATTTTTGCCAGTTCTGGGCCTTGGACTCAGGGCCTGAGCACTGTCCTTGGGCTTTCTCGAGGCTAGCGTTTTACCTCTTGAGCCACAGCATCAGTCCCAGCTTTTTTCTATGTATGTGGTACCGAGGAATTGAACCTGGGTCTTCATGCATGCTAGGCAAGCACTACCACTAGGCCAAACTCCCAGCCCAACTATTTTTATAACATAGTTTGAAAGATTTGTATCTAGTGTATATAAATGTGCTAAAAGGTATCTCAGTTAAACTACCCTGCAAAAAATACTATCCAAAATGTATTTGTTTCCAAAATATATTTTTTAAGATGAATGGACTTCTTACATATATATATATATATATATATATATACACATATACACTAAAGTTTAGATAGATTTACTGAAACTAAATGTTCTTGGTTATTTTAATGTGATTGTTCCTTGCCCCCCCCCCTTTTTTTTCCTTACTGGCTAGAAGTTGAGACTTTGTCCAGAAATGTCTTTAGTTCATTCTTGCAATTTTCCTTTTCTATATGCACCAATAGTTTGGAAGTCTCTCATGATTCTACTTTTACTATGATTTATGGTGTATAATCTACAGCACAGAATCGGAGCATGGATGGTAGGAAAGAGCAAGTCATGATTCTCTTTCCAGTAAGAGAAAAGCTAAAGTTCCTTTGCTCAGTGAATATCATCACTCGTTCCTCCTTCTCTTTCTCATATAAAAATTTGTTTTCCTTATGAGGTATTGGTTAGGCAAGGAATGGATTCTCTAGGATGGAGGGGACTGGGTAATCAGAATTGCCTCAAAGTTTGTGTAGTTTGTAGAAGTTTCTGTGTTTCTAGTATTAGTCTACCATACTGGGAAATACTGGTTTGTTTATTATTTGTCAGTTGTTGGCCTTGAACTCTGAGCCTGGGCGCTGTCCCTCAGCTCTTCAGCTCAAGGCTATCGTCCTACCTCTTGAGTTACAGCACCACTTCTGGTTTTCTAGTGGTTAATTGGAGATAAGAGTCTCATGTTCTTTAGTGCTGTGGTTGGCTTTGAACCATGATCCTCAGATCTCAGCCTCCTGGGTAGTTGGGATTATAGGTGTGAGCCACCACACCCAGCTGGTTAATTTTTAAGAGGGTAGGAAAGCAATTAGTTTAAATAAATATTTTGAGTGAAAATGTCTAACGGTGAGATTCCTCAGGAATCACTAATGATTCAAAATTTGACATTTTCAGAAATGTGAGAAAAATGAGAACGGAGAGTAAAAATTCCAACTATACAGATTGTATCAACATCTTTAAATCAGTGAACTAACGTAATAATGATAAAATGTTGGAAGATAGAAAATTCCTAAACAGATGCAGAAAACTGGCAGAAGATTTGTAATACAGTACATTTTGCAATAAAATTGAAATTATATTTATAAAAGTTACCCAATAACGACTTCCTCATTAACAAAAGGCATCAAAGGACTGGGAGTTTGGCCTAGTGGTAGAGTATTTGCCTAGCATGCATGATCTGGGTTTGATTCCTTGGTACCACATACATAGAAAAAAAGCTAGAAATGGTGATGTTGCTGAAGTGGTAGAACTCTAACCTTGAGAAAAGCCCAAGGACAGTGCTCAGGCCCTGAGTTCAAGCTGCAGGTCTGCAAAAATGAAAAAGGCATCAAAAAATAATTTGGATGCTTTCCTAAAGATATTATCTTAGTGTGAAGTTGTAGTTTAAAAAAAAAAAGTCTTTAAAAGAATGGATATTAAAGGGCCAGGAGTTTGGTCTAGTGGTAGAGCACTTTGCCTAGCATGCACAAAGACCAGCGCTTGATTCCTCGGTACACATACACAGAAAAAGCCAGAACTGGTGCTGTGGTTCCAGTGGTATCGCACTAGCCTGAGAAAGCTCAAGGACAGTGCCCAGGCCTTGAGTTCAAGCCCCAGGAGTGGTAGAAATAAATACATAAGAAGGGACATTAAGGGGCTGGGAGTTTGGCCTAGTGGTAGAGTGCTTGCCTAGCATGCACGAAGACCTGGGTTTGATTCCTCGGTACCACATACATAGCAAAAAGCCAGAAGTGGTGCTGTGGCTCAAGTGGTAGAGCCCTAGCCTTGAGAAAATCCAGGGACAGTGCTCAGGCCCTGAGCCCAAGCCCAGGACTGGCAAAAAAAAAAAAAAAAAAAGGACATTAAGAAAAAGAATGTTAACTAGGCACCAATGGCTCATGCCCGTAATCCTAGCTACTCAGGAGGATGAGATCTGATTGTGGTTCAAAGCCAGCTCAGGCAGGCAAGTTTGTGAGACTTTTTTTAATCTCTAATTAATCGCCAAAATGCTGTAAGTGTAGTTGTGGCTCAAGTGGTAGAGTAGAAGCCTTAAGCACAGTGCCCAGGCCCCGAGTTCATGCCCCAGGACTAGCATAAAGGGAATTAAAGAGGGCTGGAAGTTTAGCCTAGTGGTAGAGTGTTTGCTTACCATGCATGAAGACCCAGGTTCGATTTCTCAGTACCACATACATAGATAAAAGCCAGAAGTGGTGCTGTGGTAGAGCTCTAACCTTGAGAAAGCCCAAGGACAGTGCTCAGGCCTTGCGTTTAAGGCCCAGCACTGGCAAAAAAAAATAAAAAAGGAATTAAAGAAAAAGGAATGTTAAGACATAAAGCAGAACATGATAGAATATTTCTGCATAAACAACATTACATATCTACATCTGGAAAACAGATATTCTTTGTTTAGAATTAATAAAAAGTATGTACTACAATGAATTAGAATGAACTGAATGACATGTATATCATGATATTGGCCAAAATCTAGAATAAGAAAAATTTATTAAGCTGACTATTAAGATGAACAACATATTTGGTATTTGTAGAAACATAAAAATATGCATACGAACAAAGATTTGTTAACTCAAATATTAGAGCTAGTGTGTACTTCTTTTCAATGTCTTACTATGCTAAAAGCAAGACAGATAAATAGATGAGATGCATTACATAGCATAATAGGAAACATATGGAAGTTGTTACCCATATAGAAGTTTCATGCTAAAAATATAAATATGTTTAAGAAACATATAACCAAAACTAAAACTGGAAAACCTACAGTTAATGGGAAAACTAGAGATGTTTAGAATTCATTCAGCCTCTTCTAAATTGGCCCCATAAAACACAATCTGAGATGAACTATTGTTTGGATTAAACATGAAATTTTGTGCTTATCTATTTAAACTCCAAGCAAATTAGAAGGAAATACTCTGGTAATTCAATCTTTGAACATTAATTTTTCTGACATTTAATACAGTTAAAATATTCCTTAATCACTGAATTATTAACTTTTATTTGTTAATTTATAACCTGACAATATCAGCTACAGCTGGGTTTATATTTGTTACATCTGCTTCACCAGTTAATGATAGCTAATTACAAATGGTTGTATCAATTTCTGGGAATTTACACAAGCATAGGAATGTCTTAGTCTGTGAGGCAATGAAGAGAATTCTGTGTTGTAATAACTGGTAGGCAGAACAGGAAAAGTGCTTAGTGTCTTCATGGGAGAAGTAGACAATGAGTAAATCCATGTGTTTAAAGCCGGAGGATAATTTGTAAAGGGCTAATGGGAGAAGAATAATAAAAGGGGACTACAGTCAGATTCTACAGGGTTTTCAATTCTAAGCACAAAAAGCTTTTGTTTTGCTTTAGTTTTTATAGAGTGTACATTGGAAGTTTTTGGAGTATAAGAATAAACTTTGGTTCATGTTCTTTATGAATATATAAAGTGCAACTATAAAGTCAAAGAGCCTGGAGGCAGAGGTCTAGTTAAACTATAAAAATTGGTGAGGAAAATAGTGAAGGCATGATATAACACTGATGGCAATGGAAACAAGGCTAGCTCTGCATTCGGCAGCTAGAAACAGAGGAAATAAAGTATCTGATTAAGAACTTGGGGTGCAAGAGGTTTTTCTGTAGGGTAAAACTTTGTGGTATAAACATTTCTGGAACCCTCTTCTTGCTTTGGAATTGGGGGAGATTACATTCAGAGCTTCAGGTAAGGATCTCAGTCACGCAGCTGCTTCTCAGAAATAAACACTACTTTTTTTAGAGAAAAGAACCAAAGGTTTGGCAGAGCATATGCCTCTATGTGTAATTATTACTCATCCCAGTTTTCTTATGGATCTCTACATGCTTCTCCCTCAGAAGATGTACTGAGGTATGCTCATAAGGATTACTCAACAGAAGTCCTACGTGGTACTTCAGTACCAAAGAATAGTAAGATAAAAGTTCCCTACTCTTCCTGGGGTGACTTTGGTTTGAATGATGGCTTGCAGGATTCAATGGATTATAGCTTGGGATAATTTAACTCTGTATAAAATATAGTTTCTTTGAGGAAAAACTTAAGAGGGGGGCATCCATCTTTAATATCTTACAGTGTTAACTGAGATGTTCTTATTTCTTTTCACTTTCATTTTCATATTAGAAAAATTATGGGCACTGCTAACCAACAAACAAACAAAAACAAAGAAAAAAAAACTCAGCTACTTCAAAATTCCTAGGAGTGCCAGAGCCAATGAAAGCTAGAGCCAATGGCTCTCCTAGGAATTTTTAGCTGATGACTAAGAATGATCTGAAATCAAAGTTTAAAATTATCTTATTGCTCACGTGACAGAATACTTAAATACAAGTTGAAAAAGGACAAAAGATAACGTTACCTATGTATCAGACAGCAAATTTTCTCTATCAGTAATTAAAAACAGAGGGATGAAGTAGGCACGTCACTGATCTTCTAAGCTGGTGTCTCCACAGGTTAAGTCTACCAAGAGGCCTTGTCAGTACGCATCTTCCTTTTATGACCATTTTTCACCTTTAGTTCAATTCTTGGTACCTTTGTGTTCACTTCCCTTTAAGCCCATCCAATTCTTCTAAGAAAAGATATACTCATTGATACCAGAATATGAATTCATACCTGTATATTCACCTCTCCCACATATGTTTATAATTTGAGTCTTATTTTTAGTGTTATGCAATGAAAGTGTGGTTTAGGAGAAGCCAAAACATGTGAGAGATTTCCTGGGTAGTAAAAAGAGATTGCTTATGGGATGGAGTTTGGCCTAGTGGTAGAGTGCTTGCCTACCATGCATGAAGACCCAGGTTTGGTTCCTTGGTACCACATATATAGAAAAAAAAAAGCCGCAAGTGGTGCTGAGGCTCAAGTGGTAGAGTTCTGGCCTTAGGAAAAAGCCAAGGACAGTGCTCAGGCCCTGAGCTCAAGCCCAGGACTGGCAAAACAAAACAAAACAAAAATCAACAATGAAAAAAAAAAAAGATTGCTTAAATTATTTCTATTTATTTATTTATTTATTTTCCTGTGGGTCATAGGGCTTGAACTCTGGGCCTGGGCACTTCGCTGAGCTCTTCACCTCAAGGCTACCACACTTCCCCTTTGAGTCACAGTACCACTTCTGGTTTTCTAGTGATTAATTGGAGATAAGAGTCTCATGTTCTTTAGTGCCCAGGCTGGCTTTGAACCAGAATCCTCAGATCCCAGTCTCCTGAGTACCTAGGATTACAGGCGTCAGTCACCACACCTGGCTAATTATTTCTATTTCACAAAAATTTTTTCCCCTATATATTGGTATTCATATATATATATATATATATATATATTGAAACCAATTGGCACCAAGTGTGGTATTTATTCGTCTGTTTTTAATTTAAATTTAATTTTTTTTTTATCAGTCCTGGGGACTGATCTCAGGGCCTGGGCACTGTCCTTGGACACTTTTTGCCTAAGTATGGTATTTAGCAAACATAAATAGTTTACATGATCAAAAAATATAATTCTTTCTCAATAAAAGTTTTAACTTCTGGCCAGGTGCATGGCCTAATGGTAGACTGCTTACCTAGCATGCATGAAGCCCTGGGTTCGATTCCTTGGTTACCACATATACAGAAAAAGCTGGAAGTAGTGCTGTGGCTCAAGTGGCAGAGCACCAGCCTCAAGCAAAAAGTGTCCAAGGACAGTGCCCAGGCCCTGAGTTCAAGCCCCAGGATTGGCAAAAAAAAAAAAAAAGTTAAAAAGTTTAATTTCCTGCAATTTCAGAGGAAAACAAACACTACTTCTTGTATGCTCAGAGGACATATTTTTCTTAGTTCCAAGGACAGAATTGATCCCTTTTAATTCCAAAGAGGTCAGAAACCATAAATGGGTCAATGAACTGGTATGGAAATATAAGTCTATAAATACAGTTCAGCTATGTTCCCATTATACTCTTTAGTAATATGCTACTGGATAAATATCACCCTATTTGTTGCACAACCAAAGAATTTGCTTCTAATTCTGGCTTAGTTCTAACTCTGCTGAAACAAGCTGTTTCAACTTAAATTCTTTCAAAAGAAAATATTGCCATCACAGAGGCACATGCTGATGATGGACTTTGTAAAGGTTTTCTGATGTTTTCACCTATTAACAAATCTCTCAAAGAATGACGTGATTCTCTCTTTACTTAACCCTACACGTCATCTAAATAGATTGTGACATCATTAGAAGGATAGGGATTGATAAGTACTACAACTAACTTATTGCTCACTGATGATGATGGTGCTGTAGAGTAAATTCTCTGGTTCTAGCCCACTGCAGTTGTAGTTGATACTAGCAATTATGCAAACATGTGGAACTGTTTTGAATTTCATGCTGATTTGAAGGGAATTACATTTTTTGGGTTTTCAGTAATAATTTATCTACTGTGTTTCTTTCTTGCTGGCTTTGATTTGATTAGTTTTCTAATTTCTTTTACTATAGTCCAAGGTTCTGTCTTAGATCTATTATTTAACAGTTACAGGATATGTTTTCTTAGACAAAAATGATCCAAATACAAGATTAATGTTATCAAGCATATGTATCAATTGTGTTATTTTACAACAGTGAAATCCAGAGTTCGTAGGGGGAAAATAATGAGAGAATCTGGAAAAAGGTTTTGTGTCCAGCCTGCTAGAGGTCATTATCTCCACACAATCCTTCATGCCCCCTTCTCCAAGTGAAAGTCAGCAAAGAACACAAGGAAAGGTAGATGTGCTTCTTCTCCAGTTCAAATACTGGTTTGGTTTCCCTAGTCACCAAAGCCAACGTGTCAGCACAGTACATCCTATCACTAATGTGACAAAAGATTTTGCCATCAATCTTGAGCAGTCTCTTGGCTTCATTTATTGAACACATTTATTTCAATCTAAATGCACATAAGTTGGGTTTTTCAATCCATTTTGCTATAACTTTGAAGAAATCAATGTTAAAGAACAAGCACGCATTGCTAAATATTCTAGCATAAATATAAATTATTAAATATAGAATTACTAAGCATAATAATTACTAAATCATATTTTGATTGACTGGCCCTTTGAGGTAAAATACTGAAAATTGCATTTTTTTTTTTTGCCAGTCCTGGGCTTGAGCTCAGGGCCTGAGCACTGTCCTTGGACTTTCTCAAGGCTAGAGCTCTACCACTTGAGCCTCAGCACCACTTCTGGCTTTTTTCTATGTATATGGTACCATGGAATCGAACCTGGGTCTTCGTGCATGCTAGGCAAGCACTTTAACCACTAGGCCAAACTCCAGGCCCCTGAAAATTGCATTTTTTAAGTGAATATTTCTCACATAATTTTGATATTTTGATAAGTTTAAGAAAAAAACTCCCTATATAAGTGGCTTACAAAAACATAAATGACTTATGAACAATTTTAAAACAAATACAAAACTGAAATAGAAGTTGAGCCAAGTGGGATATCACTATAATTGCAGCTTATAAGGAAGATGAGATCTGAAGGATCGTGATCTGAGGCCAACGTAGGCAGAATAATTCACTGAAATCCATCTCCAATATGACCAGCAAAAAACAGGGCTGGGGGCTGGGAGTTTGGCCTAGTGGTAGAGTGCTTGCCTAGCATACACGAAGACCTGGGTTCGATTCCTCGGTACCACATACATAGCAAAAAGCCAGAAGTGGTGCTGTGGCTCAAGTGGTAGAGCCCTAACCTTGAGAAAATCCAGGGACAATGCTCAGGCTCTGAGCCCAAGCCCAGGACTGGCAAAAACAAAAACAAAAACAAAAAACAGGGCTAGTGGGACCGGGAGTTTGGGGAGTTTGGCCTAGTGGTAGAGTGCTTGCCTAGCATGCACAAAGACCCAGGTTTGATTCCTTGGTACCACATACATAGAAAAAAGGCTGAAAGCGGTGCTGAGGCTCAGCTGTTAAGAGCTCTAGCCTTGGGAAAGTCCAAGGACAGTGCTCAGGCCCTAAGCTCAAGCCCAGGACTGGCAAAACAAACAAACAAACAAACGAAAAAAGCCTAGGGCTAGAAGCATGGCTCAAGCAGTAGAGTATCAGCCTAGCAAGTGTGAGGCCCTAAGTTCAAATGCTAGTCCTGATTTTAAAAAAGTAAGAGACTGAAATATATTTACAATATTACCTGTGTTATTTCTTTCCTTATAAACAATTCCTCTACAATAAATCTGACTGATGTTACTCCATTTTCAAATGTATTTAAGGAATCATTTTGTGGCTAGATAAAGTCACTAGATATTGTCTATATATAAAACTGCTACCACTTTACAGGAATATTTAAAGTTATTTTAGTATTACAATTAATGCTAGTTTAGTCATCAGAATATTTTTACATATACTTAATACAAATGACAAATACTTTTTTTTTTTTGTCGGTCCTAGGGCATTGATTCTGGGCCTGGGCGTTATCCCTGAGTTCTTCAGTTCAAGATTACCACCCTACCCCTTGAGCCACAATGCCACTTCCACTTTTCTAGTGTTTAATTAGAGATGAGAATCTCACGGTTTTTAATGCCTGGGCTGGCTTTGAACCATGATCCTCAGATCTCAGCCTCCTGAGTAGCTAGGATTACAGGCGTGAGCTACTGCGCCCAGCTCAAACAAATACTTTTTTTTCCCTCATATTTTTTATTGTAATTAATAGAAATGTTATATTCACCAGATAGAAGGTGCATTACTTCACAAACATTGATATCCTTTCTCATGTCTTGGTCCCCATTTCCCTCCCCCCACCCCCACCCTCAAACAAATACTTTTTAAGTGTAAAATGTTAGACCAACAAATTGAGTTTTCCTAGCATAACTACTTTAATTTCCTATTTTAGAATCGAATTAGAAAAATAGCATTTTATTTGTAGTCAAGGCTAAAACAGTGGCTATGGATTAACTGATGAGATATCATTAAGAATTGCAATATCTACTGCAATATCTACTGGCATCAATGAATGAAATAGTCTTCACTCTTAAGGTACTCTTCACAACTAATCTATGCCTTTAATAGCAAGAATGTGACTGAGAAGCTACTGGTGAAATATACCGAATATCTTTCAGTCTTTTCTGACTCTCAGGAGCCACAATAATTCCAAATAAGAAATGATAGTAAAGAAGTAAACCAAGAAACCAGATATCCACATCAAACCAAACAACTTTCACTTCTATACAACAATTAAACATACAATGATACCATCTTAATAGGTGAAAGTATTAGGTAGAAATGGTGATTACATTTTGATGTATTTCTTAGTATAATTTATAATAGTAAAATTTAAGCTCTCAATACAGTTAAATACAGGTAAAGGGGCTATTTTGACTTGGGTCCTTCTTTTGATGACCTTAAGATTATTATCCAAGCATGGAAAATGATGAAATTCTACAATGATGACTGCAAATGGAAGAGGAAAGCATATGTAACAATATTTGGACATCTACTGATGGTTTTTATTTTAGAATGGGGAAATGAAATATTAAATACTAATGATTAAAAATACCAACATTATCACTTTTTTTTTAAAAGTCAGATTATCTTCTGAAAATTTTTTTTGCAAGTAGAGGAAAGTTTATTGGGGATGCTCTCGAGTGAACCCCCTGGGTGAACCCAGAAAGGTTGCAGCAGGTATGGTTGCAGAATGCATTTATGGCTGTAGTAAGAGAGGAACTGTTAATCAATAGACATTCTTACATGGGGCAGTTCTGGATCAGTGCACCTGAGGCTCTTCTGAAATTTTTGGTAAATTTCTTTTTAGGTTGCTAAAAGACAATTCTGTTAATTCTATATTATTAATATTATTTTTGGTAGTGGGCTTGAACTCTGGGCGTGGGCACTGTCCTTGAGCTTCTCAGCTCCAGGCTAGCTAGCTCTCTATCAGTTTGAACTACAGCACCACTGAAGATGAAGGTTTCACAGACTTTCCTGCCTGGGCTGGCTTTGAACTGCAATCCTCAGATCTCAGCTTCCTGAGTGGCTAGAATTACAGGCACGGGACACTAGTGCTTGGCTTAACTCTAAATTATTATTTTTTTGTGCCAGTCCTGGGCTTGAGCTCAGGGCCTGAGCACTGTCCTTGGACTTCCTCAAGGCTAGAGCTCTACCACTTGAGCCTCAGCACCACTTCCGGCTTTTTGCTATGTATGTGGTACCAAGGAATTGAACCCGGGTCTGCGTGCATGCTAGGCAAGCACTTTAACCACTAGGCCAAACTCCTGGCCCTAAAATTTTACTGTGGATTTAGTCAGAAAGTGATAATCACATGCAAAGTTTAGGATACATAATACCTACATCACTTCAAATAGTACTTTCACAAAAATTCCAATACATTATCATTTCTACTCCAGCAAAAAAATACCCCCCTAACTTTTCTCATACATTCATTTTCAAAATGAGTGGAGTTTGAAACCATCTTAGATTTCAACTCCTTACACTTTGGCCTCAACATCTTTTAAAAGTTGAAGAAGTAAGAGAAATAAGTAATTGTGACAGAAATAGTTTGGATTATTACTTGTCCAGTTTATGTAGAGTGTTTGCTGCATTCTCCCATATTTTGTTGAAAGATGCTAGAGTTGATATGGTTAAAGTGGTATATATCAATGATACATACAACACCAATGAGAGTAAGAAAGGACAGATGCAGTTATATGGGAATCAGCTAGAAAGAATGAAAAGAGGCCGGGAGTTTGGCCTAGTGGTTAAAGTGCTTGCCTAGCATGCATGAAGACCCGGGTTCGATTCCTCGGTACCACATACATAGAAAAAAGCCGGAAGTGGTGCTGAGGCTCAAGTGGTAGAGCTCTAGCCTTGAGAAAGTCCAAGGACAGTGCTCAGGCCCTGAGCTCAAGCCCAGGACTGGCAAAAAAATAAATAAATAAATAAATAAATAAATAAATAAAATAAAGTCTTAAAAAAAAAAAAAGAATGAAAAGAAATGCTTCCAAGAACTCAACAAAGAAACCATTTCACTTGACTTGTATTTCTTTTTTTTTGTCCACAAGGACACAATCTGAGATGGTCAGTGATCATGTGCAGTATAAATATGAGTTATTTTTCTTGGCTAGATGTGAAAATTAAAAGGTTTGAAATATTTTTCTATGTTACAACTAATTTGAGACATT
This sequence comes from Megascapheus bottae, assembly GCF_031878675.1. Lineage (NCBI taxonomy): Eukaryota > Metazoa > Chordata > Mammalia > Rodentia > Geomyidae > Megascapheus > Megascapheus bottae. The sequence goes on along the minus strand of NC_143533.1, from coordinate 17,914,826 downwards.
AAATCATTTTAGAGGTAGTAGAGTGCACATTTACAATCCCAGCTATTCGGGAAGCAGAAGCAGGCTAGCATGGGTAACATAGGAAGAACTTTGTCTTACAAACAAAGAAACAAGTCCCCAAACAAGCAAATAAGCAAACACAAAACACACAAAGAATAAAACAAACTAATTCAGAAAAGAAGCCAAGAAGAAGAAAAACAATCTAGAGGCTAGAAAATACAAACCATCATCAATTGGCCATGGAGGAAAAAGAACAAATATGCAAAAGACTGAACATAGTTAAGTGCCCGATAAAGTGTCTTATTCACAAATTAACAGTTACGATGCTTAAAGAAGAATGGCAAATCTGGCCTTTTGAAAGAAAGCACCTCATTCCTTATGCAACAGTAAGAAACATTCAGAAAAGCTAGGCCCATTCCCTGGCTTGCAAGCAATTGAACATGAGTTAATACAGTTTACCAGGGGGTCTCACATGTGTGTCAGGATGCAAAGAGAATCTGGGAAGATTTACAAAACTAAGGGCATACACATGTATGAATGAACAAATGACAGTACCTGAAGAAATGGGATCTGTAATGTGAATGAAATTCTGGATAGGAAAATGGAAGATATAAGAGCACAGGTGTTGTTCTCAAAAAAAGAAAAAAAAACACAAAAGTAAACATCTGATTATTAATAGAGTTGAAACTGAGAGTTTCTCTTGGGTTGAGTTCCTGTATATTATTTAATATTTGGATGATATAAGGAATGCCATGGTGTTTACATAAGCTTGAAGATTTGAGAACTTCACATTTAATGATAAGAACAGAAAGCTCAGTTTGCTGCTTAAGAAAAAGGCCAGGTTCAAAATATATAGATTCCAATGGCTATTAAAAATATTGATAATATAAGTGGAAAGAAAGTAGCCAAATAATATTACAAGTGAAAATTCTCAAACACAGGAAAAGAATAGCTAATTTGTTGGGTGTCATAAATATTAACATGCTAAGGTATAATTTATGCCAATTTACAATCGTGATTAGGGAGGCTAAGCTAAAAGTTTAAAAGTTGGGATAAGCAAGACAAATAAGGATTATACATAAAGACTGAAACTTAAGCAAAAAAAATGGATGGTGACAAGCTGATTGTGATGTAATTTTCATATTTTGCAGATTCAATATAAGATACCTGAATGTCACTTCTAAAAATGCTTAACACAGTTTGAATTAAGAAGTGCAATTCAATGTTTTTTAAGCAACTGTATATTAATTCCCTGGAGGTTTTTTCCAAGATATATAGGTGATTAAACTGAATAAAGTCAGAATGTAATCTTTTCTCCATTTTTTTTTTTTTTTTTTTGCCAGTCCTGAGCTTGAGCTCAGGGCCTGAGTACTTGCCTTTGGGCTTTCTCAGGCTAGCATTCTACCACTTGAGCCACAGCACAACTTCTGGCTTTTTCTACATATGTGGTACCAAGCAATCGAACCCAGGTCTTCAAGCATACTAGGCAAGCACTCTACCACTGGGCCAAACTCCTGGCCCTCTCCACTTATATATTTTTATATATATTTTTTATTTTAATTAATAGAAGGGTTACATGATATTTGCCAGATAAATGGTGCATTAATTCCCATACATTGATACCCTTTCACATGTCTTGGTCCCCATTTCCCTTCCCCACCCCTCATCTTGTTTTCCCCCTCCACTTATATTTTTAAAACTAATTTTACTATTTCTTCATCTAGAAAATCATGTCTTGAATGTATCCACCAATATATCAAGTCTGGATGCTTGGCAGTCAAAGGGATGAGATAAATCTGTCCATGACTTACTCAGCCTTTCATCATTTATTCAAGTCATGGTGACTGTCATTACTATATAAATAGGCTCTTTCATTGCCATATCCTGCTAAATTTACAACTTTAGCAGGCAATGGCTAATGATAGAAAGCATGATAAAGGACACTGAGTTAAATGAGTTTTTATAAGAAGTATAAAATCGGCCAGGAGGGTGGCCTAGTGGTAGAGTACTCACCTAGCATGTTCAATTCCTTGGTACCACATACCAGAGGCGGTGCTGTGGCTCAAGTGGCAGAGCACTAGCCTTGAGCAAAATGTATCCAATGTCAGTGCCCAGGCCCTGAGTTTAAGCCACAGGACTCGGGGGCGGGGGAGGAGAAATATACAATAAAAATCTAAGTTCATTTGTTTTTATTGAGCTACATTTGAAATTCACAGCTCATCTTAGATCAATAAGATCTCTGCCTAGAATCAAGTTTGGCAATAAATACTTTAAAAATATTAGTTAAAGGTAGCCAACGGCTGATGACTCATGCCTATAATCCTAGCTACTCAAGAGGTTGTATCTAAGGAATGCCATCCAAAGTCTACCTGGGAAGTAAAGTCCATGGGATTATTATCTCCAATTTACCAGAAAAAAAGCCAAAAGTAGACCTGCAGCTTAAGTGGTAGAATGCTAGCTAGAGCATGAGAAGCTCAGAGACAGAGCCCAAGCCCAGAGTCAAGCTTCAGGACTGGCAGTAAATAAGTAAAATAAAAATACAACTGGTTGGCCGGGTGCGAGTGCAGTGGCTCATACCTGTAATCCTAGCTACTCAAGATGCTGAGATCTGAGGATCAAGGTTCAAAACCAGCCCAGGCCCAAAAGGACCTCTCTTATCTCCAATTAACCTCTAGAAAACAGGAAGTAGGGCTTGGCTCAAGGGTAGGGTGGTAGCCTTGAGCTGAAGAGCTCAGGGACAGGGCCCAGGCCGAGTTCAAGCCCCATATAACTGGGTAAGTCATATCTGTAGAAATATTTGCTATTTCTGTTCCTCCATTCTAGAATTAAGAAACCAGGACTGGTTTTCTTCATTAAGGAGGTAATTAATTATCTCTACCACTTAACCTGAGCTCCTGGTCCATTTTTCATAATCTATATCCTAAAGTCACAATTATACATCTTAGTCTGTTTCTAGATGAGCAGCCATGAAACTTGGTTGGGTGAGCTCTGACTAATGATACGCCTGGCACATTAGGAAAAATCTTCTGTGTGTAGACAATTAATAATCCATTTGCTCAGTTACTATGACAGGAATAGCAATTTTGTTATTCAAACAAGAAACCTGCAGTAAAAAAAACAAATCAGTGAGAATACAGACTGAAAACATATTGTCCTTAAATTATGTGAATATTTTGGAAAGTGGTCTTTTTTTTTTTTTTAAACCAGTCCTGGGCTTGAACTCGGGGTCAGAGCACTGTCCTTGGACTATCTGAAGGCTAGAGCTCTACCACTTGAGCCACAACACCAGTTCTGGCTTTTTCTATGTATGTGATACTGAGGAATCGAACCTGGGTCTTCGTGCATGGTAGGCAAGTACTCTACCACTAGGCCACACCCCTGTTCCTGGAAAGTAGCAAGTAGCATTTATATATAATTTTCACTTAGCATTTTCTTGACATTTTGTTGGGCACAGACATGTACGTATATGTGCATATATGTACCTGTCTATATATCTAGGTACATGTACACACATAATGGAATTTTATGTAGCCATCAGGAAGAATAAAATTATGTCATTTGCAGGGAAATAGATGGATCTGGAAAAGTATCATTGAGCAATGTAAATCAGACCCAGAAAGACAAAGAGTGTACATTTTCTCTCATGTGTATCTTAGACCCAAAGTACAACCTCCCATATTAATGCACACAGAGTCATGTGCATACATATATATGTATATACATGTGTGTATATATGCATATATATATATAATTTACTTGAGTAAAGTATGGTAATACTTAAGTGAAACTTCATGGATTAGTAAACCTTTCAAACAATTACCAAATGCTTTACAAAAAATGACTATCAGGAAGTTGAAACAAGATTTTAAGAATGACAGCTACTGTGGGGGCTGTTGAACAAAAAATGGAGTAGGACAAATATAGCACGATACTCAATGTATCATAGATACTCAATGTATCTATGTGAAAAATATAGAATGAGTCTGGAGGGGAGAGGACAGTCTGGAGGGGAGAGGACAGAATGGAGGAGAAGGATGGAAAGGAGGCTGGTCAAGAAGCACGGGCCTCCTAGATGGATATGTTGTAATTCCTGTAGAGAAATTTTTATAATAACTTTCAGTACAGTTATCTTTTTCTACCAAATAAAAGTCTCATCATTTTGCACTTGAATGACTTTCTTGTATAACTGTGTATGTTAAGACTGATGGCGGGGGGGGGGAGGGGAGGAGTGTTTCTCACATTGCTTGCACAAATTAATAATTGTACAGCTTATAATGCAACAAATAAAAGCATGGTCTTTCTTGGATAACCTGCAAGGTTGAGTCAGTAATCGAAATATCTTTCTGTGATTCCTTGCAGATATCATGGAAATCAGGACAGTGGCAGTTGGAATTGTGGCAATCAAAGGGGTGGAGAGCGAATACTATCTTGCAATGAACAAGGAAGGAAAACTCTATGCAAAGGTATTCATCTGCTGATGGCTTAGAGTTAACTTTTCAAACTTGTTTTTCTCAAAAACATTTTGCCTTTTCGAAAGCAAAACTGGAATCAATTTCTTTCCAATGGTATAATTTAATGATTTCATTAAAGTTTTATACCCAAGCAGTAAGAAAAAAAATGTTTTCTTGGTGACTTTAGACAGATTGCTTAAGCTGTCTGGACTTCAGTTTCTTAATCTGTAAAATGAGCTGCAATATCTGACTTCTAAGGATTCTTCCAGCTCTAAAGTCCCATGTGCATTTTAGATGAAATCTAAATTTTGCATCTGTCAGTATTAAAGCTTTTTGTTCACCCAATTTGCACATCACTGACATGAAAATTTTTGGGAAAAAATCCTTAAGTGTTCAATTCATTTATCACCTCCATTTCAGAATCACCAACTTTGAATGGTAAGCATTCACATTATTTCCTCTGTTACAATGTGAAATATGTAAGAGTTTAGAGCACCATAATAAAGTGTGATTGACTTTCCTTTGTATTCCTAGAGCTCAGCATAATATCTGACACCATATTAGTACAGATTTACTTAAATGAATGACTATACGGATGAGCTTTTAATGTTTTTATTATTCTTGAAGGCCATGTAGCAGTAAATGATCAGATAAAGGCAAATGCTATCTTGACTACTCCAAATTTCCAATGCATAGCAAAAGACAAGTTATTAAGGAGAAATAGGTCCCAATATGACATAACAGTAGAATCTGACTGCCAAAACCTTATTTTGTGACCATGTTGCATTAACTATGTATCATGTTCTTTCTTGTTTTAAATTTAAAATTAGAGCTATATTTAATGCATATTTAAGTATTACGTCTATGTAATCTGAGGTTCAAAGGAAGGCATTTACTGCTTAAGTTTTCTCCCAAATATTGCTTAATCTTAGTTTAAAACTGGGACCTAAGTGGGGCTGTGGCTCAAGGGGTAGGGTGGTAGCCTTGAGCTGAAGAGTTCAGGGACAGAGCCCAGGCCCACAGTTCAAGCCCCATGACGCACAAAAACAAAAACAAGACCAAAAAAAAAAAAAAAAACCCCCCAAAAAAAGCCCTTCAAAAGTCATTTGAATAATATGGTTTGTTGTTTTAACAGAAAGACTGCAATGAAGATTGCAACTTTAAAGAATTAATCCTGGAAAACCATTACAACACATATGCATCTGCTAAATGGACACACAGTGGAGGAGAAATGTTTGTTGCCTTAAATCAAAAAGGGGTTCCTGTAAGGGGGAAGAAAACAAAGAAAGAACAAAAAACAGCCCACTTTCTTCCTATGGCAATAACCTAGTCCTGTGTGGTGTATAAGAAACCAGTTTCAGCAGGGAGATTTCTTTAAGTGGACTGTTTTCTTTTTTTTTTTTTCCTTTCTTTTCTTTCTTTTTTTTTTTTAAGTAACCAAGAAAGGCTGGAAAACTACTGAGAAACTGATCAAGCTGGACTTGCGCATTTTTGTTTATTTTAAGAGACTGCATTAAAGAAAGATTTGAAAACTATACACAAAAATCAGATTTAGTAACTAAGTTGTAAAAAATTGTAAAACTGATTGTACAATCATGGTGTTAGTAATAGTAATGTTTTTTCTTAAATTAATTTACCCTTCAGAGTATGGTAGATTTGATTATCTGATGATTATTTAAATATTCCTCTCTGCTTATCAAATGGCTGCTATATAATAAATAATAATAATAATAATGATGCAGATGATGTTTTATAAGATATGTCAGACCTAAGAAAGGCTGCTGGAATGATCTAATCCATCCAATACTAAGAGTTGGGCAGCATTTATGATGCTTTCCAATGAAAAATCATAATCGAATCAGAAAATAAGGAAATCTTCTCAAAAATCCTATTATGGAATTGGATCAAATAAGTTGTTTCAGAAAAAATTAATAGGCTTGGAACATGCTTGCACCTATTAACAAGGAAAAAATAATCCCAATGCTGCTCATATTGAAAAGGTATTGCAAAAGGCTTTAAAAATCTTGTATATAAAAAATAGCAATAATGATGATAATGCTGTACTTCATCTCACTTGCCACAGAATAACATTTTATAATCCCCAAAAGTAAAATTCAGAAATCCTTTAAGTTTTTTTTCAAGTAACATAATCTGTCTTTTGTATAATTCATATTTGGAACTTTGGCTTTTAATAATGTTCTTACCACAAATAATCATGCTTTTCCCCCTCCTGTGTTATAGCATTAAACTATTTTAAGTTGTATTTGAACTTTATTGTTTTGTTATTTAAGTTTATGTTATTTATATAAAAAAGAAAACCTTCATGAGCTGTATCTGTTTCATAAGCTTTTAATTTTAAAGGAATAACAAAACTGGCTGAGCTGCAAACTGCCCCTCCCCCTTATGACTGACACCAAGTCTGGTACACAGCACTTGGGCCAGCAAATCCTGGAGGGCAGACAAAAATGACAGCCTGCAGCAGTGCTTACAATAGAAGTCTTACAGGGAACAATACAAATATGTGAAAAATGTTTTGCCACAATTCTCTTGCCAATTAAGTTGGATAACAGAAGTAAAATCATTCCAGAGAAAAGATCTTAAAGTAAGAATACTTTGGAGCACATGAATAGAAAAGTGTCATATTTAAATATTAAGTATCATTCGAGGTAGTAATTCTGTGATCTAGAGGAATACCATCTATCCAAAAGGTGGCAGCATTGAAAGCTATTTTCCTTTTAAATGGCAAGAGCACAGTGGCTCAAGTCAAGGATACAGTCAGAGATATGATAACCACTAAATGCCATGAAGACCTAGGGCTATAGATTTGTCAGAAAGATGGATATCTACTTCACAATTCTTCCATGGGCAGACATTGGTGATGCTTTGTATGTTCACCAAGGACAGGTCAAAATTTCTCTCGGTTAAATTGTTGGTCTGTTAATTATTGCGATTTTAATTTCAAAATATTTGTCATTAAGGTCTATTTACATTTCGTAAAATATTACTTGTTAACAGAAACAACAGAACCATGTATTTTCTTATGGTTCACTTACATGACCAGGCCAGGCCGAATGCAGTTAGAGGGAAGTAGCCTTACTCAAGTGTATTCTAGAGCAATGCCATGAATGAATGATACTCTGAACTATTGTGTGCTTCAAGGATGTTGCTAGTCTAGCCAGAGAAAGTGACTCAGAATTGTAAAAGCATGTAAAGTTTAGAATAAAACATTTTTCATGTGTCTTCTTAGTGCCTTTCAGAGTTTATCTGTTTTTTTATATGACTCCATTCAATATCTAAATAGCAAAAAAATATAATAGAACTATTCTTAAAGTTTGGAACATTGAGGTCATTCATGATTAGGCAGAAATAATGTATATACATACAAGAGAAGTTATAGTTGCTATCAAATTATTGCTATATTGTTTTGAATTAGGCAAAATCTAGGATTTAGTTGCAAAACTAATCCTGGAAGTAAAAGTTATCTACACCAACTTTCTAAAAAGTTACTTTTGTTATTTGTATCCTATTTTTTACATTTATCATGCAAATTTTAGAAATAAAAATCTGCTTTAGTCATATACACTTTGAATTCTGTAATTTTAAAAATTATATGAGGCCTTCATATTAGGTAGTCATTTATAGATCAGGAAATTAAGGTTTTTATAGTCCAAGATCATATAGCTGGATATATAGAGAATTGTTACAAAGAGTCACTTAGATCACTTAGCATATGCTTTTTACACTAGGATTCTAATCATTACTAGCAAGCAATCTCATGTTTTGACTTACTTCTATTGAGATGCCATCTTTATATTTTCAAACGAATGGGATCTATTGGCACTTCACTTTATATGCAATCGGTATCATAATCAGGTAACCCAAAAGGAGAACTGTAATAATACAGCTTCCAATCCTGATTTCTATTCAACTTTTACAGGTACTCCTTTATTTTTAAATTATTTATAAAAACTAATTTTTCAGGCAGAATTACATCTTCTAATATACTATTTTGAAAAGAACTATATAAGTACATCAGTCTCCAACAATTAGGAAAAAACTTGAAAGAAAGAATGTAAGATATTAACAAATTAGTAATAAAAATATGCTCTCTTAGGATTTGCTCTGCTGGTTCTTTGTAGTACCGATGAAGATCAAAATTGACCATGGAACCTGTGATAGTAAAAAGCAATTCTATCACCATAAACACCCTGAAGATATGGTCCTTAGAATTTTTTACTCAAATACCTACACTGGTAGAATGGCAGAATGAGATTATAGGGAAAACTGTAAAAACAGTCACCAAAGACAAGAAAAGCGTTGGAATACCTTTTCTCTAATAACTCGTGTGATTTTTATGTTTTACTCCAGCATGCATTTATGTTACTTTACTATGAAACCATTAGCAATTAACTCCCGAGAGCAACACTAATGCTTCAGAAGGTTTCTCTGAGGTGTCATTTGTACTCCTTCTCAACTGCATCCACTTGAGCATGAACACAATACAAGAGCACTTCCATCTCCCCTTGTCTGACATTACATACAAATATTACATGGCTAAAGAAAACTAAAACTCGGTCTAAGTTCAGTATTTACAACAGTGATACTAAACAAAAACCACACATTTAACAGGCAGTATGAGTGATTATGGACTAAACTTACCAGTTCTATCAGAATGGATGCAGACTGCTATGACTATCTTGTGCATACTGGTTGACTATCAGCTGTGACCCTGTCTAAGGTTATCTTAAAAACAGTTTTTGAAAATGTCTATTAATTGTTCTCTCTAGTTTGAGTTCTTAACATGTATTTTAATATAAAATAGCTCATTAAAACTTGTTTTATAAATGCTTCAGAATCATTGTCAGGCTACTCTTTATTCAATTTCCTCTTTTCCTTCCTACCTTCCTTCCTTCCTTCCTTTCTTTTTTTGTGCCATTCATGGAGCTTGAATTCATAGGCTGTACACTATTCCTGAGGCGTTTTTTTTTTGTTTTTTGTTTTTTTTTTCTATTCAAGGCTAACAGTCTCTGCAACTTTGAACCACAGCTCCATTTACATCTTTTAACTGGAGATAAGAATCCCATGGACTTTCCTACCAAGGCTGGTTTTAGCCTGAGTAGTTAGGATTACAGGTATGAGTCACTGGTCCCTGGCTTGTGTTTTTGTTCTAAATCCAGAGATCCATTTTTTTCACATGTACTAGACTCAAGTTTGAGTCTTAAATGTGAGTGTGTGTCTGTAAGTACATGCATGTTCATGTACTCATGTATACACGCATGTGTGTGTGTGTAGGCACACGCATACACACACACAAAGGGCAATGAGTTCATCAAGTTGTTTAGAGAAATTGCATTATCAAGCACTGCAATTTCAAAATTGGTCTTGTTAACTTTCTGGTTGAAGAACATTCTGTTTTTGCCAAGATTCATGTGTTTGACAGAGTTCATTATTGTCCAGAAAGTCCATTTTGCAAGATGGACTTCATTAGTAAGAACTTTCTCTAACATTCTGTTAAATTTATACATTTTACTCTTTCTTCCTTCCTTTCTTTCTCTTTCTTTCGTCTTTTTTTTTTTTCTTTTGTGGGTCATGGGGCTTGAACTCGGCCTGGGCACTGTCCCTGAGCTCTTCAGCTCAAGGCTACCACCCTACCCTTGGAGCCAAGTCCCACCTTCCCGTTTTCTGTTTTTCTAGAGGTCAGTTAGAGATAAGAGTCTCAAGTCCTTTGGTTCCAGGTCTGGCTTTGAACCTTGATCCTCAGCTCTCTGCCTCCCGAGTAACTAGGATTTCAGGCGTGAGCCACTGCACCTGGCTCTACACATTCTTTCTAATGAAAATTTGGCTGTCCAATTAGAACTCTGCTTCCCCTGCAATCCTCACACCTTGTGGATCTTTTTTTTTCTCTCTCTCTCCCACATCACTGACACAGAAATTGAAGATTTGTGAAAGGTATATGCATGCCCATCACATGTTACAACATTTACATTTATTGATTTTTCTCTCCTTATTAGGCCACAAGCTCTACAGTAAAAAACAGTATGGTGGCTGGGAGTTTGGCCTAGTGGTAGAGTGCTTGCCTAGCATGCATGAAGAGCCGGGTTCGATTCCCTGGTACCACATACATAGAAAAAAGCTGGAAGTGGTGCTGAAGCTCAAGTGGTAGAGCTCTAGCCTTGAGAAAGTCCAAGGACAGTGCTCAGGCCCTGAGCTCAAGCCCAGAACTGGCAACAACAACAACAACAGAAAACCCCCCCAAAACCAGTATGGTTTATTTTGTATGGTAATTTACATATCCACATTATCACTATCTATTATACTAAGTAAATATTCCCACCAGAAATATGAATATTACCAAATGTATTCATCAAAGGAATACACAAACCAATTCCTATTTAGCAACAAATCAATGAGCACATATTACTATAAAGCACCATCCTATTCCCAACCAACGTGGTTGCTGCAATGAACAGAAATGCACTATTGTTTTGTGCCAAGAGAAGAGTAAATTGCTCACAAGCATTTAAGCTTGTTCACTTCTGATCATAGCACTTTTACATTACATTCAATATGGCATGCTGTCTATACTCAAGGTGTGGACAAGGCTGAAAGCTTGGATGCTCTCTGAATCTCTTCATTGTTTGTTCACTGTGAAGTTTAAGGGAGATCAGACCCTGCCACACAGAAGGTGGGAAGCCAACTTTCTTCCTTCAGTCTCCTACTATCCCCTCAGGGTATGATCTCTTCTCCACTTAGGAGGAAGAAAAGGCACTGGGGGATGGGGAAGCAAGGGCATTTTTCTGCTCTAATCTTCCACAGAAGAGGAGGTTTCAATGCCATCACCCCCTAGGGGCCAGGGGCATTAGAGGTCTCACAGACGAAGTATTTGTCAAATGGAGTTACTGAGCACTTGAAATGTGGTTGTTCTAAAGGGAGAAGTGCTGGGAGCTTAATATACACTCTAACAAATATATATAGACTTAATATATTGGATGAATTAAAATTTCAGATGCACTGGGTTAAATCAATTACTTACAATTTAAAAATAGTGTAGATAATGCATTTCATAATAGAATAGATAACCAATGTTTGAAAAATGAAATCCAGAATCTCTGACAAGTATTGCCAGTCAACAGATCATTGTATCAGGGTGGGAGACTCAGGGAAGGGACACTTACAAGTGAACCTATGGCAGACCATCAAAAATTGTTTTGGAACCCAAATTAGTAATTAAAACTTCCTGGTCAGGAGGGTACCCCCCCAAAAGAGAATTAAATGATTTTTAAAACAATTTATAAAATCTGGTTAATTCTGTAAAAATTACCAATTGCCAGTTCTTTGATAGAGCTCAGTTCTATGCCTAAAAAAAGAGTAATCTAGGACCGGGAGTTTGGCCTAGTGGTAGAGTGCTTGCCTAGCATGCACGAAGACCCAGGTTTGATTCTTCGGTACCACATACATAGAAAAAAGCCAGAAGTGGTGCTGTGGCTCAAGTGGTAGAGCTCTAGCCTTGAGAAAGTCCAAGAACAGTGCTCAGGCCCTGAGCTCAAGCCCAGGACTGGCAAAAAAATAAAAAATAATAAAAAAAAAAGAGTAATCTATTACACTTGGTATAGTATAAAATTCAACATAATACACCTTATTATGTTGCTACTACATTAGGAGTTTGTATGTCTAGCCCTCTTATCATGGCCTAACACTCTTGAAAGTCCTTCTTCACTTATTTTGCTGGGTTTTCTTGTTTTTTTTCGATGATGATGAAAAACAGATTGGA